>NW_024097106.1:0-167623 GCF_016545835.1 Crotalus tigris
CGGGAATAAGCAGCAACATGTTTGTAGGCACTATGGCAACTGCAGTATCCATAGCTAATATCCACTATCCACTAAAATCATTTTTAACATATATCACAAAATTTCACCTTTTTGTTGTGATAATGTGTGAGATTTGGGATATGGTACTGTCAATCTTGTGATTGTGGACATAATTGTAAAAATCTGTATTTTTTTTCATCTGAGAAAAATTGACTATACTTTTATTACACTAAATAAGAAGCATATAATTCAATCTGGATTTTTTTTTTTTAAGTTAAAGAGAATGTATGGAATGTTCAAGATTGGGACCATAATATTGAGCTATTAATCCTTGAAATAGCAACAGTGGAAATAATTTTAATCACCATCATCAATGACAACAATGACAATAAGTCCTTGGGAAATTTGAAAGGGGGGAGGGTGTAATATGCCAGAGAAGACAAGGATTAAACATGCACACAAATTGTAGGTCCAGTCTGTGTTGTGTAAGCAAAACTAGTACAGAATTTTAAATCTATGTAGTTTATACACTGTTTCTGAAGAACAATAAATACAGTTTTATGGCTCAATTTGCATGCTGTCCTCTGGATCTGGAGATGGTAGATAAAGATTCAAGCATAAATTGTATTGTACCAATTGATGATCTTTTTCTGTCTATAGAATGAAGTTGGCAAATAGTGCTATTCTTATTGTTTTAATGTAGGACAACTTAAGGACAGTGACTAATGATTTTCCCTGATTTAACTAACTCTTCCTACTAGCATCAAACTGTGAGTGGAAAATCTAACCTGTAACTGCACTCCATAATGTGGAAAGTGCAGTCATTTTCACTTTGACTATTTCTGAGCATTCCTTCTGACCTTTGACTGTCAAAGAATATAGTATTGTGAAGAGCTGTGGGGCAGAATGGGACAACTTCTCATTTTCACCCACCCATTCCCACTGCCACCACCACTGATGAGCTGCAACAGCTACTCTGGCAGCTGCTCTGCTGAGCTGAGGTCCAGTCCATTTGAAGTTCAAGCTGTTGGGTGGCAGAGGTAGTAGGCAGGGCGGGCATTGGAGAGATGGCACAGGCTGGGCACATCCCATTTTTACACACCTCACTGTCATCACTGAACCCCCATAGCTCCTAGAACTCCAAGAGCTCAGCGTGGCAGCAGTGAAGTGTGTGAAAATGGGACACACCTGGCCACCACCATTTTCCCGTCACCTGCCCTGCCCATGCTTCCACCATCAAATGGCCCAAACACTGCCACTGCTGCCAAATGGCCTGAATGCCGAATGACTCTCCCACCAGCTGCCCACACTGAGTTGTCCCCATGGTGAATTGGCTGTGTTGAGTTATCCTGTGACTACTTGGTGACAATGAGTTGGCAGAGGCAATTTTGTGGTAACAAGCTGCTGGTGGTGACCTGGCTGCACCAAGCTAACCATACCACACTGGTTGTGCCGAATTGTCCTAGACTTTCTGTGGGGAATATTCCCCCCTATTTCACCCCATGTCCCTCTCTCATGCTTGGTCAGTGTCAGGAGTAGTTAGGAAGTGCAAAAAAGGTCTGCAAGGAATGAATGCTGGTTGTGGTAAACTGTCGTCCTACCCCTCATATAAAATAGTGAAAGATGTGGCCATCTAAAATCTCTTGTAGACTGAACTATTGATTTGTGACAGAAACATCAACACACAATTGACAAAAGTCACTTTTTAAAATCTATAAACAGACATGATTTCAAATATTTTTACCTAGTTTGTCTCAGTTTTAAAAAATATATAATGTCAAAAACTCTTCTGTAGATTTCTGATATCAGGTTGCTTATTCATTCATTCTGGCAGACCTGTTCTTTCAAAAGAAGTGAATATATGCACTTCAAAGTTGAGCTGCAAAGTCCTAGGGGCTCTCTGAGATAGGTTGAGATAGGAATAGGACATACACAGGAATAAGCCACAACTAGTAAAGGTGGATTATTGCAACTGATTCCCTACTGCAGGGATGAACACCAAATTGGGTTAGGTTGCTCCTGAGGACTGATGTAAATTGTTGAGTTCTAGGCAACTTAGGAATGTCTTTTTTAACTTTAATGATTGTCTTATAAATTATCTGATTGAAATTTGACACAATTAAATCTTCAAGTATTTGGTATGGTAACTCCTAAATATTCCCACTTCCATGTTGAGATTCACTATACCTCACTGTTTATAGATACATGCAATGATGAAACTGCTGATGATTTCAAGGGTGACTTGTTGCCATACACCCTTTATGAAAAAGTCTTTGAGGATAGCCTGGATTTAGCAGCTGAGCTAGAATATAGCAGCAGGGATGCTGCAGAATTGCCCCCAAATCCCACATTATCCCCATGTTGTTGCTTTTTTCCAAAGTCAGATCAAGTTAGATTAGAGTGCCTAAGCTCTTAGGCCATCAGTGGGACATCTTATAAGAGTTCTAATATGAAAGCATTTTTCATCAATAATTCATTGACTTTCTTTATGATGGCTTCCATATTAGGAAACAAAGTACTATCAGAGTTGAAATAAGCTTCATCTTCCTTACATTTCCAGAGTTCATAATGTCTTTCTCCATCTTCATTTTTATACAGATGGAGTTACCTACAGTATTTAAATGCTTCATACATTAATAATGGACTATGACTCAGAATATTTTTACAGCAATTTTGCACATTGCTCAGAATTGTTATGAACAGCACTGGCATATAAATTTGCTAAAAGTATCAGTTTTACATTATCATCTAGCTCCTTTAGGAATATAGGAATAAGTATAGCATTCCAAAGTATATTAGGGAACATTTGACATGATTTCTTTGTAAGAAAGGTTTATTGGACATAATACATACAGGAGTCCCCCATTCCATTGGCTTTATTTATCTGATCACTTTTCACACATAGAATCTTGCCTATGGGGATTCATACTTTGTATTTGTATTTTTTGTATTTAATTTTATTTATATGCCGCCCAATCCCAAAGGACTCAGGGCGGCGTACAGAGTTAAAACAATCATAAAACAATAAAATAATACAGTCATACCGCGAGTCCGATCATATCCCCCCCCCCCGGGGACATCAGCCCCAGGCCTGCCGGAACAGGAGAGTTTTAACAGCTTTCTTAAAGGCCGGCAGGGTGGGAGTAGTTCGAACCTCGGGGGGAAGTTGATTCCACCAGGTCGGAGTCACCACAGAAAAGGCCCTTCCCTGAGGGCCCGCCAGCTGACATTGTCTGGCTGACGGGACCTGAAGGAGGCCCAATCTATGGGACCTCACCGGTCTCTTGGAACTGTGCGGCAGAATGCGATCCTGTAAGTAACCTGGCCCTATGCCATGAAGGGCTTTAAAGGTGATAACCAACACCTTGAATTGCGTCCGGAGACCCACAGGAGGCCAGTGCAGCTCGCGGAGGATAGGTGACACGTGGGCGTACAATCGCTCTCGCGACTGCGTTCTGAACCAACTGCAGCCTCCGAATGCCCTTCAAGGGTACCCCCATGTAGAGCGCATTACAGTAATCCAGTCTTGAGGTGTCAAGGGCATGAGTGACTGTGAGTAAAGCCTCCCGGTCCAAATAAGGCCGCAACTGGTGCACTAGGCGAACCTGTGCAAAGGTCCCCCTGGCCACAGCCGATAGATGTTGTTCCAAATTTAGCTGTGAGTCCAGGAGGACACCCAAGTTGTGTGCCTGCACTGAGGGAGGTAAATTCCCCCCCCCAGGACTAATGATGGACCATCCAGTTGACCCTTTGGGAGGCAAGACCCAGAGCCACTCGGTCTTGTCAGGGTTGAGTCTAAGCCTGTTCACCCCCATCCAGACCCTCACATCTTCCAGGCACCGGCATATCACGTCGACTGCTTCACTGAAAGGACACGGAGTGGAGATATATAATTGGGTATCATCCGCGTACTGATGATACCTCACCCCGTGTTGCCGAATGATCTCACCCAGGGGTTTCATGTAGATGTTAAAAAGGAGGGGGGACAGGACCGAGCCCTGAGGCACCCCATGATCAAGGCGCCTAGGGGTCGATCTCTGTCTGCCCGCCAACACCGACTGCGACCTGTCAGAGAGGTAGGAGGAAAACCACCGCAATACGGTGCCGCCCACCCCCACCTCTCCGAGACGACACAGAAGGATACCATGGTCGATAGTATCGAAAGCCGCTGAGAGGTCAAGAAGCACCAGGATAGAGGAATAACCCCTATCCCGGGCTCGCCAGAGTCATCAGTCAGTGCGACCAAAGCAGTCTCAGTGCTGTAGCCGGGCCTGAAACCAGATTGAAAAGGGTCCAGATAATTAGTTTCATCCAAGGATCGCAAGAATTGGGACGTCACCACCTTCTCTACAACCTTCCCCACAAAGGGAAGGTTAGAGACGGGACAAAAGTTCTTCAAAACAGCTGGGTCCAGGGAAGACTTCTTGAGGAGGGGCCTCACCACCGCTTCCTTTAAAGGTTGCGGGAAAGACCCCTCCATCAAGGAGGCATTGATTATCGCCTGGAGCCAGCCTCGTGTCACCTCCCTACTGGCAGAAACCAGCCAGGAGGGGCACGGGTCCAATAAACAGGTGGCGGCATTCATTGCCCTCATGGCCTTGTCCACTTCATCAGGGGTCACAGGCTCAAACTCGCTCCAGATAACATGACTAAGACCAGCCCCTGGCAACTCGGCTGGCACTGCCAGTCGGAGTCCAGGTCTCTCTGAATCTGAGCGATTTTGTCTGAAAGAAACTGAACAAACTCCTCAGCTCTCCCCTGCAAGGGTTCCTCCGCCTCCTCCACTTTAAGAAGGGAGCGGGTCACCCTAAATAAGGCGGCCAGGCGAGATTCTGCGGACGCAATAAGTGCAGAAAAGTGAACACGCTTTGCCGCCCTTATCGCCACTAAATAAGTCCTAAGATAGGCTCTTAATAGTGATCGGTCAGATTCAGAGTTACTGGCCCTCCAATATCACTCTAGATGTCTCTTGTGGCGCTTCATCTCCCGGAGCTCCTCAGTAAACCAAGGCGCACTCCGGGGACCACCACCACAGAGAGGTCGCAAAGGCGCAATTCGATCCAGGGCCCCGGACGCCGCCTCATTCCAGGCCACAACCAGGGACCCGGATGAGTTGTGGACAAGGGAGTCAGGTATTTCCCCAAGCTCCTCCTTGAACCGATCTGGGTCCATTAGGCTCCTGGGGCGGAACCATCTAGTCGGCTCCCTCTCCCTGCAATGGGGGAGTGATGCTCTGAAGTCCAGCCTCAATAGGAAATGATCTGTCCATGACAAGGGCGAGATCTCTATTCCCCTTAATTCCAGATCATGTCTCCATTGCCCCGAGAGAAACACAAGGTCGAGTGTGTGACCACCCCTATGAGTCGAATCCTGAATTACCTGGGTCAGGTCCATGGTTGCCATGGAAGCCATGAATTCCTGCGCTGCCTCTGAGCGATCGCCGAGTGATGGTAGGTTAAAGTCCCCCAGTACTATAAGTCTGGGGAACTCCACCGCCAACCCGGCTACTGACTCCAGCAACGCAGGCAGGGCTGTTGCAACGCAGCTGGGAGGTAGGTACGTCAGCAGCAAGCCCAACTGAACCCGTGAACCCAACTTCAATAGGAGGGACTCACACCCAACAACCTCCGGGGCAGGAATCCCACGAGGACTCAAGGACTTCCGAGCGATGACTGCCACTCCCCCACCCCTGCCCTGATGTCGAGGCTGATGAAGCACCACAAACCCGTCCGGGCACATCTCCGAGAGGGAAACACCCCCCTCAGGGCCCAGCCAGGTTTCGGTTATACATGCCAGGTCCGCCCCGCTGTCCAATATTAAATCACGGACAAGGGGGGCTTTGCTGACAACGGACCTGGCATTAAGCAACAGCAGCCTACAATTAGGGCCCTGTACTCCCCTGTCACCAGTACTACAGAATGAGCCTTTTGAGGGGCCGGAACAAGGAATCGCTCTAACATAGCGAGTCCTCGTTGCCCAAAGATGGCCTGCCCCTCAGCTCCCGCCATATCTGCCCATCCCAGTCATAACCGGGATGCTCTGACCTTCTCCCCTCCCCGGAGTACCCCCACCCTTACCAGCCTTCTCCCTTCCTGACCGGACTAGCTTTCCATACAGACCAAGTCCTGCCCCCCCTACTTTTGCTATTGCACTCAGCAGAGGGGGTACCAGGCTCCGCCCCTGACTCCACCATTCTCATACACCAAACACTCAATACACATTCACACTCAATTTATATACATAAAAATAAAAATATTCACATTCATACGCCCTAAATACAATAATAAAATTTATACATAACAGGGCCACCATTCATCTACATGCATACACACACCCACAACAAACATTCTCTAAAAAAATAATATTGCCCCTCTGTGTCCCAGGCTGGTCCAATGTGGCCGGCTAGGTGATCATTAGGTACTTGTCTTGGGGCAGACCGTACTTGGCCTTCCCCATATATGTGAAAGAAGCTTGATTTTTCAGTGAGTCATCATGTCTACAAATGTGCACCTGCCTCATGTAAGTAACAAATAATGTTTATTTCTATTGCATTAATATTCTCAATCTCACTGGAAGTAGGAGGAAAATGAAATAGATTATTAATCAAATTAACGTCTTTAGGGAAGTTAATTAACTTCTTAATTGGGAATATACTGACACAAACTTAAAGTGATCTCTTTTAAATCCTGTCAGATAGTTAACTCAAAAGAAACGATCTTATAATAAACAAAATATATTTTAATGAGAAAGATTACTTGCATTCACGTTGTGATTGTTGTTGCTGGAAATACCTCTTTGTTCATCTTTTAGATCCTTTCTTTAGGTAAGAAAGTGTTATTGCTCTTCACACCATCTTTATGTTTATAGGGAGACCTTCCATGGCCCATGCTTCTTACAGACAAAGAGATTCCCATGTGGCTTGTGTCCAGGAAGTCTCCCAAAGACCTTTGGAACTCCTCCCACTGACCCATCCACATACCTAGCATTTAACCCAATAACTGCCAGACCTTCCAACATAGAGCTGGGCCATAGAGCTATATGGGCCATAGAGCTATATGGGCCAGAACACTCCCCGCTTGGAAATTTATATTTCCACTACTAAAATAGTAAAAATGTAGCATCAAGGCATGCAATACTCATTGTGGTTAACTTGTGACTAAATAGGTAAAAACTTGGTATCAAACATGCATAACTATAAGGTAAACATAAAACATGCACAATTATGAAAAAGGCAAGTGTTACATCAAACAATGCATAAGACAATACATAATTTGAGGTTTAATCTTCTAGTTCAGTCTTCATCAGCGATGGACCAAATCGGTGATCAGCCTGGTACAAGTGTCTTTGAGTCACGACCTGACTCACGTGGCTTCATGATCTGGATCTCAGCTGGTTAAATTAGTTCATCAAGTGGGTGGGCCCAGTGCGCAGGAACCGTGGGCCAATAGTTTTGGTATACAGTCTTGTCTCCCAATGAGACAAGGTCTTCTTCCTGTGAAGGAAACTGGAACCAAATCTGGAACAGAAAAAACTGGAACCCAAGCTTCTCGGGAATGAGGGGAACTGGATTCACAGGATACTCAGGAACTGAAAAACCTGGAAAGACATAAACAGCTGGATCTGGAAACTCAGGAACAGCTGGGGCTGAAGAATCAAGATCAGGAACATCAGGAAACTCAGGAACAGCTGGAGCTGGAAACTCAGGATCAGGAACATCTGGAAACTCAGGAACAGCCAGAGCTGAAGAATCAGGAACAACAGCTGGGACTGAAGGGTCAGGAACAGCAGCTGGAAGTGAAGAATCAGGAACAACAGCTTGGGCAGAAGACTCAGGATACTCAAGAACCGAAGGGTCTGGAGCCACTGGTGGAGTACTGAAGAGGGCTGCTACTGTTGTCGTCAAGGTGAGGACTTCATGTGTGGGTGTCGCTGTATTTAATGACATGGAGTCCATGAAAGGCAGTAAGTCTTTGAAGGCTTCTACAAGGCTAATTCTTGGGATGCTGAGACAAGTGATCAAGAGGATCAAAACTATGCCTAACTTCAGTTGTCTCCGCTTAGACAGGGTTTTGAAGCGGATTGGTTGACGTTTACCGGGTGTCTGAGGTTGAAGGTTGGCACTTTGATCTGAAGCTGGAAGTGCATAACGTTTTGGTCTATGTGGCATCTGTCTATTTGGACAGGCCAAGAGCTGAAGACTTTCTAGCCAGATCAGTTCTGTTATCTGTGTGGCAAGGTTGGGCCACTTTACTTGGTTGACAAAGTTCTTATTTGTTGGCACATGTTGCCATTGTTCAGGGCTTAAGGATGTTTCAATCCTTTTCTCTCTGTTGCTTACATGGACGTAGAAGTGTCCACTTTGTTTGCAGATGTAGCTTGACATCACCTTGCTGTCTGCATAGAAGGTGGTCGACTGTAGTTCAAGGCACAATGTCTTTGCTGTCAAGTTGGTCAGCTTTACAGCCAAAGTGGTGCCATATAGCTGTAACCTTGGTACGGTGTGGCCTTGTTGCATTGTTAGTCTTGCTTTTCCAAAGAAGACACCAAGACTGCAGCACTCCCCGCTGTAGACTCTGATGCATCTTATGGTTGCAAACAAGATAACGTAAGTGTGGCTCTCCCCGCTGTAGAGTGAGACGTATCTTAAGGCTGCAGACACCTTCATAGGCACATCTAAGGAAGCGCACAACTCTTTCTTCTGCACTGGGGCAGGTGAGCTGGAGACATACATGTGCTGCACTTGCGTGCTTTGGAGACATTTTGGGAGTATGCTCCATGACTCCCAGTCTTGGGGGCGTTGTTTGTCTTGTTTGTCCTTTATGGACAAAGCAAAATTGTTGTAATTCTTGCTTATCTGGAACACGGTTGCTTCCAAAACAGGTTTGGTTGTTACAAGCGGGCGATGCTCTAGGTGTGGTTGGAGCACTGTTGCTACCAAAACAGGTTTGGTTGTCACAAGCATGCAGTGTTGTTCTAGGTGCGGTTGGAACACTGTTGCTACCAAAACAGGTTTGGTTGTCACAAGCATGCAGTGTTGTTCTAGGCGCGGTGGAAACACTGTTGCTACCAAAACAGGTTTGGTTGTCACAAGCGTGCAGTGTTGTTCTAGGCGCGGTTGGAACACTGTTGCTACCAAAACAGGTTCGGTTGTCAGAAGCATGCAGTGTTGTAGGTGTGGTTTTATGGGGTTCAATGGGGTAACAATGGTGGAAAGATCTTGTGGCACTCCCCGCTGTGCAGTCATTGCCATTGCTGGTAATCCCATCAGGTTCGATGTGGCAGCAACGGCGGGAGGATCTCGTGACCTAGGTGTCGTGACATCAACTCTGCGGTTGACCAGCAAATCAGGTCGTTGAGATTCCTCTGTTCGTCTACTCGGTCTTGGGGGGCTTGTGACTGGCTGTGGTGCTCTCATCTGTGCATTCTGGAATGCGCTTTGGTTGTCCACATAGGCCTGTACACGGCTGTGAGAACTTTCCCTTCCTAGACTTTCCAAATTGGGCGTTGACATGGCATCTTCTAACTCTCTCTGCAGGATCGCTTCTATTGCGGCTGCCTCTTTTGCTCTCTGTTGTCGCTGGAAAATCTCAAAGTTGGCCTGAGCTTTGGCCAAGTCTTCTCTATGTAGCTTGTCGTCTACTGCTGCTTCTGCAGCAACGTTAGCCATTGCGGTATTGATCCGTGCTTCCCTGAGACGGGCGGCAATACTCTCTGCTCCTGAGGCTCGAGATGCATGGCTCTGGTGAGAAGATGCCTTTGAATGGTGGGAGGGTCCTGTGATATGCGAGTGTTGGGACACGCTGGTGTGTGCCTTGGACATGTGGCAAAAAGATGAGGCCTTTCCAGACACATGGGATGGATCTGCGTGCGACCATTGTGATGGTGCATGTGAATAGCGGGAAACTTCGGACTCGGCTCTGTCGACCGGTCTGCCTTTCTGGTGAGGTTCGGGCTGTGGGGAACCATGTGAGCTCACTAGAAACTTCTTACGTTCCTTGTTTAGTACCTTGAGGTTGTGCATCTTGCTATCGATTCTTGAGTCTCTTAATTGTTCCTGAATATCCTTTAGTTGCCGTTCAGAGTCCATCCATTGCACATAGGCATCTTCCTTATCTCCTTCTACTGTGTGTGCGCGTTCTGGGGAGAGTTCCTCCTTCTGTTCATGGTAGAGTTTGTACAATCTCTCCCAGCCTCTTTCATGGCGCTTGTAGATTGACTCCCATCTTTCCATCAGATGTGAGTGCATGGCTGCAGTGGGCTGGTTGGTGTATCTCAACTAGGCTGATAGGTTGAACCCCTTCTGCTAGATGCTCAGCTATGGCTAGGATAGGTTCAGTGTCCTTCTCAGCTATTTTGAAGAGAATTTGAAGAACTTCTCTCTTTGACCACTAGGGGTCGCTACTTGTAGATCAGCTTCTGAGGTGCTGTCTGTGGGTGGAGATGCCACTGGGTGCGTTCTCCTGTGTTTGTGGGTACTTCAGTGCAGTTCACCCCTTCACCACTAGGGGTCACTTGCTGTGGGTCAGCTACCAGGGTGCTCTGGCTTCGAGGTTCACCCTTTGTCCACTAGAGGGGCTTCTCTGGGTGCGGTTAAAGGCTTGCGTGTAGAGCTTCCTTTAACCACTAGGGGGCGTCTGGAGAAAGGCTATCCAAATTCTTCCTATTGCCACGTTACTGCTATTGAGCCACTGAGAGAATGTAGAGGTACAAACTCCCACCTGGCATGTTGCAGGCTGGAACTCCGGGTCATCAGCTGTGATAATAGGCGAAGGCAATTGGCTCTTGCTTCCTTTCTCTCAAGCTGGAACAGCTTAGCCTTCAGCTTGAGTGAGTGAGTGAGTACTTTTGGTAAGTTCACTCTGTGCCCTCTAGGGGGTGTTAAAAAGGCTAGCCAAATTCTTCCTATTACCACGTTACTGCTAGTGAGCCACTGAGAGAATGTAGAGGTACAAACTCCCACCTGGCGAGTTGCAGGCTGGAACTCTGGGTCATCAGCTGTGATAATAAGCAAAGAGACTTGGCTTTGATTTCTTCTGCCTAAGTTCCCTCAAGCTGGAACAGCTTAGTGCTCAGCTTGGGTGAGTGAGTGAATGCTTCTGGTAAGATCACTCTGTGCCCTCTGGGGGTGTTGGTAGCTTGGGATAACTTTAAGTAGCTTGCACTTTAACTAACAGATTTGCTCTGTTGTGTGCTGAATTAATTGTGGCTGTTATGACTCAGCTAGAAAAAAAATTGCATGACCACCAGGGGGTGCTTCTGCGATGATTCCTCCTTATAACATTGGCTGAAATTCCGAGCATACTTAGGGCTGTCACTATGGCAACAGATGAGTTCATTGAAAGGCAATAAACCTTGCTTTTGTCTGAACTTTAGAGGCAGTCATTAACAGTTCTTTGTTTCAGGCTGTGTGATTCACTGGCAAAGAGGGGAGGGGAAAAAGCCCAAGCTCCTTTTGGTGTTAAAATTCAAACTTTTCATGCAAGGAACAAAAGTGTAGATTTTTTGTTTTTCTTTTTCCCCGCTATAAACATTAATTTGAGAACAGGTCCAAGGCACTTTTACTTTGAGGGTTAGCTAGCAAGCGAATTAGCATAACAAAATCTCTGAATCACTCCTTGAAAGTTGTTTTTTACACAGACACGCTGGCTTTGCTTTGCAGGCTTTTAAAGGCATCAAGAGAATCTTTACTTCCTTGAAGGTTAATGTAGAGAAAGGGCTAACCAATTTGATTCTCTTTCTTCAAACTGTTGCAGCTTTGAGAGGAGGATTAATCTTTGCCAATTTACTATTTGCTTTCAAAAGATGGCACAAATTATGAAAACACTTTCTTACTATACTGACACAAACTTAAAGTGATCTCTTTTAAATCCTGTCAGATAGTTAACTCAAAAGAAACGATCTTATAATAAACAAAATATATTTTAATGAGAAAGATTACTTGCATTCACGTTGTGATTGTTGTTGCTGGAAATACCTCTTTGTTCATCTTTTAGATCCTTTCTTTAGGTAAGAAAGTGTTATTGCTCTTCACACCATCTTTATGTTTATAGGGAGACCTTCCATGGCCCATGCTTCTTACAGACAAAGAGATTCCCATGTGGCTTGTGTCCAGGAAGTCTCCCAAAGACCTTTGGAACTCCTCCCACTGACCCATCCACATACCTAGCATTTAACCCAATAACTGCCAGACCTTCCAACATAGAGCTGGGCCATAGAGCTATATGGGCCATAGAGCTATATGGGCCAGAACAGGGAATGTATAATATTCTTATGAAAAATTTTCCCATGCAACAATATTGGTAAAAAAAACTGATTGTAAGAAAGAAAATAGTGAGCACTTAGCATAGGTATGCAATGTGCATTATGATCTAAAAAGAGCTTTTTAGAATCAGATTGTTATTTATGTAGCAAAATCAGAAAGCTGGGCCAAAACTTTATACGGTATTTTTTTTTAGGAGAAAACAAAGTTATCTAGGAATCTGTTTTACACCTGAAATATTGGGGAAAAAGCTCCCCACCTACAAAGTAGAGATATAAAAGAGGAGAAAAAGTACCGCTCTTTTTATGAGGACGGGTTGAATTATTTTGCAGATGTAAACACAGAAAAACAGTTTCTTTGTCTCAGTATAAAACAGAACTGTTAAGATCAGAAAGCAATCTCAACTCTTTGTCTCCCATTTGTTTACTCTAATGCATAACTAATGAAATACTTCTTCAAATAATGCATAATTAACTATAAAAATTATTGCCACAAGATGTTGTAATGGCTGTCAGCATAAACAATTTTTAAGTGCATGCAGAAAAGAGCTGCTGGAATAATTATTAGCCACCATATCTAAGAAAAGAACTGTCATGCTTAGAACCCCTCAGTACCAGGTGCTGGAGCAATGGAAGATAAACATGATTAAAGTCACTATATTTTATAAGCAAGCTTCTCTGTATCATTTATAGAGTTATAGAGAAGTATGATAGTCTGACAGCAAGATGTTAAGAGTTTTTGTATTTCTTTGCTAGCCTGTAGTGGTCATCTATATTTTTGTAGCCCAAATGCAGTAGTTCTACTGATAGCAGACCATTTGGAAATTATGTTGCATTATATATACACTAATAATGATTTTCTGTGATGCTTTGGGAAAATCAAAACATTGCTTTGATTTAAAAATCTGCTGCAGTATGGAGCAGATACAAGAATGTGCTTTTTTTTGAAAATTTTTATTTTTTAAAACATACAATCATTTATAAAAATACAATAAAATTTTAAAATAGAGAACCCCCCCTTACCCTCCCTCCCACCCCCACCCCCCCTCCCTTCACTTCCCAGAGCAGAATACAGGGTTAAGAAAAAAAAAAGAAAAAGAAAATTATAATAATTAAGAAAAAAGAAAAAAAAAGAGAGAAAGAAAAAAAAAATATCATAATTAATCTTTAATTCCATAACTTATAAAACAATTCTCTATAATATTTGATATTCATTCATAAAATAAATAAAACTTTTTAATTCCATATTTTTTCTGAATATAATCTATCCACCTTCCCCATACAGTAATATATCTTTCTTGTGTATGATCCTTTAAATAAGCAGAAATTTTTGCCATTTCTGCAAAACTAGATACTTTAAATAACCATTCTTCTAAAGTAGGCAAAGAATCTTTCTTCCAATATAGACCTACTAGTAACATTCTAGTAACCAAGAATGTGCTTGAAGTTAATCATGCTATGTCACATTGTGATTTATATATTGGTTGCTTAATATGTATACATTCTAGTGAATAAGCCATGGCTTGTTTAGAGAATTAAACACAGTTTGACCTGTACAATATTCTTGAATTCCAAGTATGGCTTACTGTGATGTAGGCATAGGAATGCTATGGAATGCCCATCAAATCTCAAGGGTCCAGAATGGCAACCCATAGGAGTGAGCAAATACTCAGCCTTTGGCCAAATGCAACATCCCAATTCATTTCAGAACATCCCACAAACCATCTTTAGAAAGAATGGAGCCAACTCTTTTGGAATTGAGGTTAGTTAAGATATAAGATGGATATCTTACACTTGCCAGAGGTGTAATTCACTACACTCATCCTTAATAGTTCAAGTATATTACACATATACCCCACAAAAACATAAGCTGATTTTACTTTTTGAGGGGAGATTTGTGAAGCAAAACTTAAGATTTATAAATTGTCTTTTTTTTTTTGCTCTGATAAGTATTAATCATTTGTCTTTATTTACAAAAAAAAACCCCTAGACCTCAAACATGGACTGAAAGGTTTGGACCCTGCTATTCTGCTGGCTTCATCACCATCTTGCATTGTAGCTTCATGACCAGGAGGCCATTTTGCTTTCTTACATGTCGCCTTACATGAAACTGTCATATAAGTATCATCCCTGTTCATAAAAATATCGGTCATCCCTAGAATAACACCCTAGAATTATACAGTTTTAGTTCATAACACCCCTGAAGACATAATGTAGTTAGCTGGGGTCTATGAACCTATTTGTAAACCATTGTTTATGGTTAAATTTGGTGTGTCTTATTCAGCAACATGTTGCTTAGCAAATAATTGCTTTGTGCAATTTGTGAAACCAATATTAATCACACACATACAGAGAAAAAGAGAAAGACAGAGAGTTTTGAGTTAGTGGCTGGGATTTGCAAAAATGAATTCAAAGGAGTATTTAAATGAATAGATTATGCAAAGTGAGAGCAATTTGTCCCCTCCTTTTTTTTAGAGAGAGAGCATTAATAATACATCTACTTTGCTTTGGTCCTTTTTATGTCACCCAGCAACTCCAAATAGATTATTACGCAGGAATGTATTTTTCTACAGAAGAAAGAGGAATATTGTTCACATCCCAAGCAGCCTTCCCAAATTCTTCTGTCACCAATATACAGATTTCAATTCCACAAATTTTCAGCAAAGGCCATGATAATTGGGGAATTTGGGGAATTGTCCATACATCTGGAAGTATCTTAAGTTTGGGAAGTTTAGGTTATAATACTGTTTGTGGAAAGGAAACATTTGCCTTCCATCTGATGCCAATAAATAGTGCTTAAACATGGATGACCCAAATGTGCCCCTTTTTTGTTGCTGTTTTTGCTTGGTTTTACTATTAGTGTCCATCATAAAGATTATTTTTTGGTGTGTGTTGAAAAAAATCTACTCTCTCTTATTTTTGTTACTTAAAAACTTAGGTTATTTAATTTGGAGTGGGGCCTAGGTCTGCTATATGTAGCAATAGGTGATTGCTACATAGTAGTATCTCTATTTTCTGCCATCTAGTGTTTGTTTTTCTTTTGCAGGCTAGATTAGTGGTGGTAGTGAAGTAAGATAGCATAGGGTTTCATGTTTTTACCCAGCAGGATTGTGTTGGCTACTCATATTAATACTTTCAGTTTAAATAAACTAATTAATAAAAGGAATTATGGCTGTGATAATCTTATATCTGCTTTGTTTTCATCTTTCTTTTACTCCAAAGTACCTGAACACCTGTAATGAGTGACAAGATTTGACAGGAGAAGAAAATATGCTATTTTGTATGGCTCAAATGAAGAACAGGCCTCTCCAGGTTGTGACTTATAGACAAAGTTAGGAAATGCCGCTAATAGGACACATTCAAGCTGGGTATAGAATCCTATTCTATAAAATATCATATGCTATCGTACTCCAAATGATAGCGATTTCAAATTTCATGTACAAAATAAACTATCGATGCTTGGAGCAGTAGAAAGGAAACCAAAAGAAAAGCCTTTTTTCCCCTAGGTATACACACTTCACAATGTAATTGCAGTTTAAAAAATCACAAGGAGCAGAGGTTAGAAGATGAAATTGTTTGGTGCTTCATGACTACCTAGCCTTTTGTCTCATACAATAACATTTCTTCATTCCTGCATTGATTTTTCTCTTTCTTTTTCCTCAAGCTGATAATTTATCTCCCTAAGCAACAGCTTTAGCTTCACAACCAGCTTCATCCCATGGAAATTTGATTGTTTGGGTGCTTAACCCTATTTCAGGTCTCAGCAAACCAATTTTTCTGTGTCTCAATGTGCAGCCTTTGCTTGTGCTCAGTGAACTCTGCGATGCACAATGCAAACTAAGGAAATGCTTCCTGGTTTTTTTTTCTTTTTTATTATTTTGCTGAAAGGACTTTTCTCATTTTAATGTGATTACTGCGTTCGGTATTTTTCATTTATATTTTGGATTTGACTGTATGTCTATAATCTTTTAGTGATAAATCTAGTATTCTCAGACTTACCAATAACAAAAATAAGTTTGAATATTCAGTCTTGTTGCAATTTCTCTTAGAAAAACTAGAGATTCTAAAAATAGGAATAGCTAAAAATGGACTGTATGTATGGTCTGATGGTGAATATAATAGTACAGCACAAAGAAACATGTAAGATAAAATTACTGCACTAATAACTAGGACTGCATGTGGCTCTATGAAGCTGTGAGTGAAGCTTCCAAAAACTCTTCCAGAATTGTAATTTTTAATCTGATAAAGGAAATGATTAAATCATATTCAGATGCATTTAATAAATGTGAATTCATTAAATTCAGTTAATAGCCATCATTTAACAACCAGACCAGAACTGATATCATACATTTGGTGCGATCATGTACTTAATGGCCACATCACTTAATGGTAGAGTTCCTGGTCCTAACTGTGCTTTTTAAGTGAGGACCATTTGAACATTCTTACAACCTTTGTATGTTGTATACTGCCCAGAATCCTCTGAAAGTAGTGTGAGTTGGAGCTAGAAAGTTACAATCAGGATGACTGTTCCTTCCTATGGAAAATAGTACAAGCTGTATAAAGCTCCACTATATCTAATTGGAAATTGTCTTCAGAGCAAGTTTACTTGCACCATTTTTAAATTTCAAATACATTGACTTATATGTCAAACAATGATAAAAATGTGGGATCACTTAGGTACAAAGTAATATGCATATATCATACATATACATTATGTGGTGGTAAAATATTTTTTAAAAAACCTCCCAGAACAAACACTCCAGAGATCCTATATGGTATAAACTCATATAACATTTTAAATGTTAAAGACAAAAATTGGAAGACCTGCACCTCCAAACCATCACATTGCAGTGAATAAATTAAATGTCCCTTTAATTCTATATATAGTTTCATTCATTTCTGCCAGATATTTGAAAAGAGAATGCCCACATTTGTTCCTGGAAAGCCATGGCAGAATCCTTTTTCAATCATTAATTGCCATTTGAACTAATCTAAAGCTGGCAACCTGATCAAGATGAACCAATACTTTGTCACTATAAGGGGGAATCTTTATATGATTTTTCTGAATTTCGTACATGATATTTATCAAAGAAAGGGCTGTCGTGTCAATGAAATAAAGTACATTCTAATTCTCTTTGAGTGTTACCTTGCTGTTCCCAGTTGGCTTAGTGCATTACTCAGAAGCTAGACTGTGTAAATGTTTAATGTCCATGTGCACAGGGGCATTTGGAGTGTAATAAAGAATAGTGAAACATGCTGATGAAATATTAATTGTCATTGAACACCTTCGTCTAGGGTGAGTTTCTATATAAATTAGACTCTTGCACAGAAAATGATTTGATACACTTTTGTACTGTAAGTAATTATAAATGATTAAAGTGGAATGAGAACATAATTAATAAAGGTTAAATAGAGCTCAGAAATTTCTGTCTCCATCTTTTCATATGCACATGAAATGTTAATGACTTATCTATGCATTAGCCTATTCCTTCTTCTGGCTTGTTCTTACTGCCTTATTATACAGTTCTTGTATTGAAGGATCTTGGGTAATTTCCTCCTCTTTGAAATAAACACTACACTAATTGACTCAAATTAAATAGATGTTATCACATGAAAATAGGCTTCCCTTATTATCATGACTCTTGCCTTGATAACTTGAAATTCGAAAAGCCAAAGGCTGTCCATAGCAAGGAGAATCACTTTCTATTATTTCATAGTCAGTAAGAATAATTTTCTATTCTTTCTGTTGAGCCAACTGAGAAACATTAAAAGGAATAATAGGGATCCCTTAAAAAATTATAATCAAGATCCTACATGGCTGAATGCCTAATAGACCAAATTCCACCAACTTTCTTATGATGCCTTTTGCTAGAGAGATAGCTAAGAGTTCTGTAAGTTTTTCGTTTTACATTAAGATTTTCAAGTATTCTTTCCTAATCTGTATTGCAGGAGAGTTTCTTGAAATGTTGTTCACTTGACCTTACCTAATATTGTACTATGAGTCTGATGGCTCAGATTATTATTTGTTTAAAAAAATCAAATTTGTTCTCTTAACATTCATAATTATTATTTATATCATGTTTACAGATTCAAAATAGGGGGAAAATGAATATGGCAGACACAGAGGTTTGATAAGTATGCATTCAACTTTGCAGAAATATGCCTAACTTTGTGTTATCCATTAGTTAAGTCACATTTTGTTCACTTAGGAATTCACTGAAAATATAATTAGGCCAAAAGTGCCCAAACTTTTACATGGAACTATAAGCAGTTTTTAAAAAAATTCTTGGCTATATTTAAGTAATAAAAGCTTAATGAAGAAAAGAGTCAATACATATTTGATTTTGCTGCAAATATATATTTTTATTCAATTATACAATTTATAGGCCACCCATTTCCATCAACTCTTGGCTTACAATTACAAATAAAAAAGTGAAAAACATAAAAAAGAGTCACGAATAGCTCCAACCTGACATCCAAGAAGGTCCATCCAACAGAGGGTCAAGCTTTGCTCTGCCTCAGACCTGGGAGAATAATCAGGTTTAATAGCTTCCTGAAGGTCATTAGGGTGGAAGCCACTATCACTGGGAGTGTGTGGTATTATGCAATGGGCAGATACTGTGACAACAAATGTCTGACAAGATGATACTTCTTAAGTGATAAAACCCAGTGCATACCCGCTCTGCTTCACATTGGATGACCAGTAATAATAAAAGATAAGAAGTCCCTCAAATAACTAAGCTTTATGACATGAAGAACTTTATAGATGATAGCCAGCTGCACCCAGAAGCCAACTGGTAACTAGTGCAGTTACACAGCAATGGGAGGGTCAAAAGGGCATAACAAAGTATGTCTAAAACACCCTATACCATTGCATTTTGGACAGCTGTAACTTTTAAATAGTCTTCAAGGCTAGCCCAGCACAGAACACATTACTTTCAGTGATTTATTTGTGAGGTAATTAGAGCATGAATGACTACCTGACAGGCTTCTCGGTCTTTAAAAGGGAATAGTGTATTAGGCTGTCTTGGTCACATTTATTACCTGATCTTCAAGTAACAGCTACAATTCCAAGATGACCCCCAAGTTGAACATCAGTGTTGAATAGTGAACACAACCCCATCCAAAACCAAGGATAGAGTTAGAACTGGGGTGGGGGGGATGCTACAATCACTTAATCTTTTTAGCATTAAGCCTGAGGCTATTCTTCCCCTGTTAGGATTGCACAGGATTTCAACCAGTGATAGGATTCAGCCAGTTTGTACCACTTCAGCAGAACCAGTAGTTAATTTTTTGTTGCCCAGGCCCAGAATGGATTTCTGGAAGTGGCATCCACACAGAGAACCAGTTGTTCACATATTTGAATCCCACCACTGATTTCAATAGTATCACATGGCCAGTCTAGAACCAAGATACATAATGTTCCTTGTTGTACAATCTCCCTGACTAAGCTCCTTGACTCCATTTCTGGGTTGGTAGTGGAATTCTCCAGACTTATGGTCTTGAGAGGTTTCAATTTACTTTCTTTAGGAGTACTGGCTTGGGAGTTCATGACCACCATACAGATTGACAGTGAATTGAGGACACTTAATCAATCAATCAATATTCTAATAAATAATAATTGAATGAAGGTTGAAACTTTGATCAGATACATATTATTCCATCAGGACATATGCTGCAAATTTATTCATGCTTACCAGGAAGTTAATCTCATGGAACTCATCATAAGATTTTGCAACTAATCCTTTAATAATTGCTTTGGCTCATTTTCTATTAATATTTCTCTCTTAGGAGTTGATGTCTTAGCAAGAAAACAATCTTAAAAACAGAATTCAAATCAAGAAATACCTAACATTCTGTGTTGTTTGTGAAGCCTGTACCAATATGTGTATATTTTTCTATTATTTCACCATCCTTTGACTAAACAGTGAATCCATTAGGAGCATGGAAAACTATTTTTGCTAGGTGGAAGAACATTCTATATGTGGTACAAGCATGTCTAATTCATGCCTAAATAATACTCTCTTGTAATAGTCATGCTTGGACAGTTTTCAGTGTTTCTTCATCTAGACACACTGGAATATATAGATTTTCTTTTTAGAAGAACTAAATATAAATGAAAATTTAAAGTACAAGGTCTATTTCATTATATATCTCATGCTTCAAAACATAAATCATAAGAGACAAATAGCTTATGAATTATGAAATGCCAATATGTTGTTAGTTATTAAATAAGTTAGTTAACCAAACTAGCAATTTGACAAAAGAAGAAGCCATATTGTGTGTGTGTGTGTGTGTGTGTGTGTGTGTGTGTATGTGTGTGTATTAATAATGTCAGTAAAAATATGACTCCTGGGTACATCCATACCATAAAATAAATCAATTAGATCACCAGGAGAATCCAAATAGGAAAAATTTTTAATAAAAACCAAGCTTTCATTGGAAACTTCTGACATCGTCAGGGTTAAAGTCAGTCAATGGGAAAAAACTTATATAAGATCACCAAGCGCCTGCATCTGGCTTCTGGACCACGTCATTGGTCCCAGCTGAAAGCACCAGCCTGACGATGACGAATGAGACTTCGTCGAAACGTCGTCAAGACACTTCCAATTTGACATGGGAGAAAACCCGAATAACCAAAGACCTACATATATATATATATATATATATATATATATATATATATATATATGTATATGTATATGTATATATATATATATATATACATATATACATACATACATATGTACACACACACACACACACACACACACACATACACACACACACACATGTTTTCTGAGGTTTTTGCGGGTGTTTGTATGTAGGTCTTTGGTTATTCGGGTTTTCTCCCGCGTCAAATTGGAAGTGTCTTGGCAACGTTTCGATGAAGTCTCATTCGTCATCTTCATGCTGGTGTTTTCGGCTTCGTGCTTCTAGGAGCAATGTGTAATCGTAGCTGTTTCTTCCTTTTAACTGCCAGTGGGGGTATGAACTGATTGGATGAGAGCTTGGCTGTGTTCTGATTGGTTAGGAGCTTGGCTGTGCTCTGATTGGATGGGGGTTGGCTCTGCTCTGATTGGTTGGGGGAGTGTTCTGTTTGGGTGGGGGCTTTGTGGTGCTCAGGTTAATCTGAGTTGCAGGGGGATGTGAGATGGTGAGCATTGCTATTGTTTGGCTTTGCATTCATGGTCGTGCCTCATCTTCATGGTGGGTGTCAGTTTGCTTCATGTATGGATTGGAGGGGTTTAAAGTGGTTAATGATGAAGCTGTGGTCTGGCTTCTGGTTTGTGGTCGTGCCTCATCATCAGTGTGGGTTTGGTTTTGCTTTTTGCGTAGACGTGTGGTGGTGACATCCTGTGTGGCTTTCGTGACTATGGGTCTGGTGTCAGTCTTTGTGTTAGGGACTCGTTTGTCAATAAGGGCGGGTTTCCAAATGGCTGGTAGGTGGGAGGTATCATCTCGTTTGTTCATGCTGTGTGGGCATTTTTCTATCTCAATGGCTTCTCTGATTATTCTGTTATTAAAGTGTTCAGTTTTGGCGATAGTTCTGGTCTTTTTAAAGTCAATTTCATGTCCTGTGATTTTAATGTGTTGGACCAGGGAAGAAGTTGGTTCCTCTTTCTTGACTGAGTTCTCAATTTTTCAACACAGTTTTCAGTTCAAATTAAACATATAGTAAGATAAATATATACAGATAATCCTTGATTTACAATCACAATTGGACCTGGATTAAGTCACTGTGGTCATTAAGCAGTTCAGCATATGATCTGACTTGATTTTACACCTGTTTTTTTAAATATATATTTTATTGATTTTTTACAATAGCAATCTTTTTTTTTTTACAAATTTTATTAAATGTACATTTTAAAAACAGAAATGGACATGATTCAACTTCCCTGGCTTCAACACTGCTATTAGTATTACCTTATGTTGAAAGAAAAACAGAAACTTAAAATACATTCTATAACAGGACAGAGTATAACAAACTGTGCGTATAATATCTGTAAATTTTTTGGTAAACCATCTTTCAATCATCAACGTTGTATTTACATATCTTTCAGTTGTGTCCTAATATAGGTACTAATAAGAAGTCTTTACGATATCAACTAGTCAATCGATAATCATCTTAGCGATCCTCCTTATCTCTAACCAATCATACAATTTTTTTCCAAATTTCATAATACTCTGTTTCAGTTTTATTTTTCATCTCTAGAGTTAGCCTGTCCATTTTGGTGCAGGATAAAATTTTATTTATTATTTCTTCTTCAGTGGGGGTTTTCTTTCCTTTCTATTTTTGGGCGTATGCCAATCTTGCTGCGGTTAAAATATGTAATAGTAAGTAGAAAGATGCTTTGCTGAGTTTATCATTAATAATCCCTAATAAGAAGGTTTCTGGTTTTAAATCAACTTTTTGTAATAGTATTTCTTCCAGCCAATTTTTTTATCTGATTCCAAAATTTTGTGCTTTTGAACATTCCCACCACATGTGATAATAAGTCCCTGGAAGCTTTCTACATTTTCAGCATGTTGTTGAAGTTTTTTTATCTATTTTTGCTAGCCTTTTAAGGGGAAGGTGCAATCTATAAAACATCTTGTATAAATTTTCTTTATAGGAGGTGGCTAGTGTTAACCTCCTGTTTCTGTCCCATAATGATTGCCAATTATCTAGGTCAATACTGTAACCAATTTTTTTGCTCCAGATTAACATTGTTTCTTTTACCTGTTCTTCTAACAAATCTTGTTCTAATAAATATTGATATATCTTTTTATCATTTGATCTTCTATTCCTAGAAGGATTTTATCTAATTGTGTATGCTCTAATTTTATCCCTGGTTCTTTTTTGTTTTTTTCTGTATCGCGACTGTATTTGTAAGTATGCCCACCATTCCAACTCTATACCATCTTCTAATAATCTTTTCCTTGTTTTCAGGTCTCCATTCTCGTCTAAGATATCTTTATATGTAATTATTCTTCCTAAATTTATGAATTTGGTGTGCATGAATATCTCTAATATGTATAGCTAATTGGAAATTTTTATATAATTATTTTTTTTTAATTTTTATCCACACATCTAATAGTGCCCGTGTAATGTGGTGATTCTGAAAATACTGACGAGGCTTATATTTCCCGTCCCACATTATAGCATGCCACCCTATTTGCATGTATGGCCTTCTAATGCCAGTAGTCTTCTGTTCCTTAAGTGTATCCAATCCTTTATCCATACTGATATTGCTGCTTGATAATATTTTTCCCAAGTCGGGAGGCCGAGCCCTCCTCTTTCCTTTGCATCCTGTAATAATTTTAATTTAATTCTTGGTTTTCTTCATTGCCAGATAAATTTGGATGTAATTCTGTTTAAATTTTCCCAAAAAAAATCTTTGCCTAATTTAATTGGTACACATTGGAATAAAAAGAGTAATTTGGGAAGTATATTCATCTTGATTGTCGCTATACAATAGCAATCTTTAGTGCTTAGTAAACAGCGTGTTGTCTGGGTTCATATATTTAAAAACAAAATAATAATTAATTCCTATAATTCCATAATTAATATATTAGTTAAGATATATTTCCTTGATCTTCTCTTCTTCCAGTAGTATTCTCCTTTATCAACATTAAACAAATATGATTCTTTTTATTTTCAATACATACAAGGTTGTATATAAACATTTTTCTTGTGTTTGTACCAATAACAATAACTTCAACATATAAGATGTTTTCTGATCGGCTTATGTTTCAATTGTATTTGTAAAAGTCATCTTTAAATCACTATGTGTCCTGTTTTCAGGATTCTTATTCAAGCTTGTTTTCCCCTCAGTATTCAAACTATTTTTATCAGTCATAATTTTCTCAAAATTAATTACCTTTAAATATCCAAACTTTTCATTTACATACACCATCCCAATATTTTTACATTTCATATATTATAAAAAGTACCATACTACTTATATATCTTATCCCTCTTACTGTAGGGTCCCTTTATATCCAAAATTTATCAATTCTTTTAACCGTATTAAAACAAATGTTTATTCATATAGTACTCCTGGTAAGTTGAATCAAATCTCTTGAATCTAACTCTAGCCTTCTTCTTTTGCCAGGTAGCTTTCTGAGTCAGTATGTTGTGCTTGCCAGGGAGTTCTTCCTGTATTTTTGTGAGTGTTGCTGGGAATGAGAAAGACAAGTTAAGTAGGATGTACATTTTTTGTCTCCAAAACTCTAATGATTCTCCTGGCAGCTCTGTAATCCATTTTGTTAGATCTTTTTTCTTATCCTCAAGTTTGTTTTGAAGTCCTGAAAGATAAAATATCTTTTTCATTTTCATTGTTGTGGCAAAATCTTGCAAATTTTCTTTTGTTTGTATTAAGCTGTAGTTCTCTTCATTTGTAGCTTCCCTATTGGGTCACTTTCCTCTGGTTTATGTTCTGTTATCTGATTTATTTGTTCATTCTTTGTTATCATTCTCTGAAAGTTTTTAAATTGTAATGTGCTCATTTATGTCATCAAAGTTGTTTTTAAGCTCATTATAGTTTGAAATAATTGTCATTTGAATCTGTTGCAGCAGTGCATACATTTCCCCCTGGAAAGTATTTGCGTTGTCTTGGAGTATTGATCCTGCAGATCTCTGATGTTCCAGGCTGGGGCCTTAGAAGGGAATATTAAGTGAGATTTCCTATAACTTTTAGATAGGTATGCAACATCCATTTTGTCTTCCCCCTCCAGATAGTCTTTCACTGGTACCATAGTCTCTATGATTAGCCTTGTCAAACCAGCCAATCTTAAAATCCAAACAACCAAATCTTACATAGTTCTTATCTTTATATATGGTTTTTGTAATCCAATGCATTTCCAATTTGTCAAAGCATCATTGAAAGCAGTGTTTTATAACAGTGTGTCTTTTCAGGGGCCTTACAATTATCAACCAGCCAAAATTGCAGTCCAGAATGTTTTGCCACATAAGAGTTTTCCAGTAACTCCCCCCCTACAAGATTAGTCAAAAGTCAAAGTTTTTCTTTCTCTGCAAACAATTCTTGAACTTAGAAATCACAGCTCAGTAAATATTTATAATCCCAGAAGGTCGGCAGTTTTTAAAACAAATGTGGTTTTCACTCTGTAGTAGATAGCCCAGTATATTTTCTTCCCTCTGTTCCCAGCTGTTCTTTATTTGGCTAAAGTCTCTGAGGTTCAAAGGAACAAGTTTTTCTCTATTTCTGGGCATCTTGCCAATTTCTGAGTCAATGCGTCTGTAGTTTTATGCTCTAAACCACCACTAGATATCAGTAGCTATTCATTTACCAACTTTTAAGACAGAGAATTATTTTCTTATAATTTCTTATAATTTCATCAATTCTCTTTCACATGTGGAACCTTAACAGTTTTCATAATTTTCAAATTTATCCAAATTGTAGTATTATTAACTTCATTTCAATATATTTCTGTCCCCCATAACATTAATTCACCATTTCCATCTATGGAAGGGTGAGGGTGTTGTCCCTTCCCTTCTCACTTTCGAAGGATTTTTTGCTTCTTTGGGATCTTTTCCAGGAAATCAGTTACAAAATAGGAGAGAGAAGATCAATATTTTCACCCAGTTCCAAGCACGCTGTTCACAATTGTTCTGGTTGGTGCTTTTGGACTTTGGCTGCCAGTAGCTTAGGCTAGTCAGCAATGTGTGGCTAGCCTTTCTCCTATCAGGTTGGAGAGCTTCCCCCAGGTCAAACGGATCAACCACCACCATTCTGCAATCAGCAGGGGGCCTCTCTTTCTTTGTCACCTCTCCGGGATGACTTTTGTCCCATTTAGCATCCCCTGGCAGTGAAACCAGCCGTGGGGTGTGGAGCCCCACAATCCATCAGCCATGTCACTGCAACGCAAGACCAGAAGTGATTTTACACCTTTTTTGATGATGGTGATAGAACAAGTCACTGTGGTTATTAAGTGAATCACATGGTGATTAAGGGAACCATGTGGTTATTAAGCAAATCCAGTATAGCCAATGACTGTTGTTTTGCTGGTAAGAACATAACAAATTTGGTATGTGACTATGGGACACTGTAAATGCAAGAGAAAAGAAAATTTCTTCCCAATTTTTATATGGAATTTTAAATTTGGTATGCTAGGAATAACACAAATAAGTTGAATGCAGTAGAAAAGTGTGTGCAGTATAGCAAAATAGGTTTCAGGCATCTTAATTAATTTGTATTGAATATAACAATTAACTACTATAAAAGAAGGACTTTAAGTTAGGATATATAGAAACAATGAATGAAAATTGCAAACCAAATAAATGAAGAAAACATAGAGAGTCGAAATGAACGGTTTTACCATAAATTAATTTTATGTGCCTACATTTCCTTGTATTTTTCCTTATCGCATGCATATATTTCTTTGACTTGCTATTTTTATTTTTGTATTCTGCATAATTTTAGAGTGAAAAATACACCATGTTAATATATATTCATTGTTTTCAGCTAAACCATCTATGTTAAAAGTATTCTGAAGAGTATGAAATCATCACCGGAGGGTGGATACTTCTTCCTTCTCCTTCTCCTTGCCTGTTTTCCTTTTACTAACCAAAAGATTGACTAATAAATGTTTTAGGGACTGGGGGTTTACGAAAGTGCAAATATTTTGCTTGAATCTTTCTAGCATCCTTTATTTGAAATTAGATTATTTCTTCTGTTGCCAAGTTATATGTACAGATCTTGGGTTGCCCTAAGAACTCTTTGAAATGAAGATCCAGGGAGCATAGTGTTATTGATGCTGTGCCAGTCCTGATATAGTTGAAAAAAAAAAATAGATAGTTTTAGAGTTGCTAAGCTGTGATGATATTTCTAACAGCAAATTTCATGCTACCAGATAATGTGCTACTATATATAACATACGGAAAATTTTTGTGGCTAATTGCTGAAGAATGACATTTTCATTATTTTTCACAAAGGAAAAAGTAGAACCAAAATGCATATTCAGTTTTATTTGTTTTAAACCTGGAAGTATAATAGGGACATATATTATGGTTATATATTTGAAAACAAATATGGTTATAAAACCATCACACAGAGGAAATCAGATGTCTAAATTAACTATATAATGCAGAATGGAACATCCCATGTTTCAATAAAGTTAGAGTTCATTGATTATATTTAAAATATTGCACTTTAGATATCATCAGCATAAAACTGTATTTTAATATAATGTAATTTATTTGGAAAAATAATGACTTTTTATAATTGATAGTATTTTATTATTAAAAATGTAGTTAAGCCAATCAAAACATTGATGTAATATCCTAACAATTGAAAAGTCTTCTAAATTTTCTAAGCAATCTTCTATTACTTGATGTGTGAAAGTTACATACTTTTAATTTAAAATGTTAACACTTTCACAAGTTCTTTTCACAAATGGTTCTTATTAAGAGATCTAGGCCTGTGGGCTAAGGTTCATCCTACAAGTCATCCATTCACTAATTGCCATGGTTAGGATTAAAAAAACAGATATTTATTATATGTTATTTGTGGGATATTTTTTTAAATCAGTGATGTTATGGAGGGGTCAAGATTGGATCTATTTTTTGAAGAGTAATATCTTTATGTTCAGTTTCTTTCATCTTACATCATTCCTATGACAGTAATCAGCTTAATGGAAACTGGACAAGTAAAAATTCAGAGCACAGATACATTACAAAAAATGAAGGAAGATAATACTGATTGATAGATTAATTGAATATGGCACATGGTGAATTTTCTTCCAAAATCCAGTGCTTAATAATGATTGTATCTTAATTCCTGTTCAGGAGAATGGAAATGATGGCTGCTAAGTTCTTCCTATGAAAGATATACAGACTCAGCCCTATTACAATCCAGCTCGAAAGCATTAGCAATAATCGTAACTGCCTTTCCTGTGCTTTGCCTTACTCAGTGGTAATAAAGCTGGCCCTTGTTTTAGGTTCTGAAGACTGGACAGACTAGTCTATTAAGCCTAGTTAAGTCAATGGCCCAGAAGTTCTTCAATCCTGTAATATTGGAAATTGTTGGGGGTTCTTTAATTATCCTTTTACAACTTGATTTATAAATGGATGCTTTCTGCTTTCTAATAAATCTGTCATATTAAATTTATATCAAATATAATTTTGAATTTATAGTGATCACTCCCAAAATCATGAATAAAGAGAAAAAACCTTCAACTTGGGCGAAAATATTAAACTATGTATGCTTTCCCAGCCTACAGTTTCCAATTAAAGCAGAAAACAATAAATCTACTAGGACATATCCTTAAAAAGGGGGGGTTGCAGCACCAAATAGACCAGGACAAAAGCTTTAAATCATTAAGAACTTCTCATTAAAATTAAACAAATGCAAATTAAAATATACTATATATATTTCTGATCTCCATTTAGGTATACTAATCATTCTTTCTCATACATATATCATTTTCACATATAAAATACATCACCAAGCATATATGCACAGATACTTTCCTCTTTCTAACACAGGAAGAGAATGATGAATACGAAATAGAGAAAGAGTAAAAGGCAGAAACTGGATTCTTTACTTTCTAAAATGACTTTGTTAAATTCTATTTTCTTCCTCTGAAAATATAAAGTCATTGTGAGGCTTCCACATGTTCTCATTATTCTGGGAAGTAGACTGGGAAATTAGCAGAAGGTCACTCTAAGCCACAGAAAAGTTGGATTTTATCTAATTAGTTCAAGCTAATGGCTTTTTTGTCTAAATTTAACAAATCTATTAGCTTCCTCTGCCTTCTTCTTCAGTATATTAGATATATCACATTTAATTTGCTTATATTAATTGCAGATGTAATACATTCAGACTTAGGCTTTTGACAAAGTTGACCAGAGCCTACTTCATATACCAGATGGATTCATAGTTGTTTGAAAAAGTGTACCAATACATAGTCTTCAATGGATATATATCTGTATGGAGAGAAATATGCAGTGGGCTACTCCACAGCATTGTCCTTGGCTGAGTATTCTTTAACATTTTCATAAATGACTTAAATAATGGATTAGAAGGGATGCTCACCCAATTTGCAGATGACATAAGGGATGCTCACCAATTTGCAGGTGGGGCTTTGAAGATTCAAAATGATGTTGATAGACTTGAATATTGGACCCTATCTAATATCTCACTGATGAGAAATACAATGTTATGCACTTAGGAAACGCTGGATGCAAAGATAACAATAGCAATAGCACTTAGACTTATATACTGCTTTCACAGTGCTTTACAGCCCTCTTTTAAGTGGTTTAAAGAGTCAGCATATTGCCCCAAACAATCTGGGTCCTGATTTTACAAACCTTAGAAGGATGAAAGGCTGAGTCAACTTTGAGCCAGTCAGGATCGAACTCCTGGCAGTGAGCTGAATTAGCCTGCAGTTCTAAACACTGCGCTACCATGGCTCCTATATTTGGCTCAGCTGAAGTACCTATGGATGTCTTGATTTTTGTTTGTGTGCTTGTGCATGTCTTAGAATAATTGTTTATCCTGATGAATGCCTGAACAAAATATGCCTTGGCAATATTTTGGAAGTGGTCTGCTATTGTTTGCTTTGTAAGACTGAGGTGTGGGTGTGTGACTGTTTGAAGGTCACCCAGCTGGCTTTGTGTCTAAAGTGGGAATTCAGTCTTTTGGTTTCTAGCCTAATGTCTCAACCACTACATTAAACAGATAGAGCACAGATTAAGCATGAACCAGCAGCGAATAGAGTAGGATAGGACAGGACAGAACAGAACAGAACAGAACAGAATAGAATAGAATATTTTATTGGCCAAGTGTGATAGACACACAAGGAATATGTCCCCAGTTCATAAACTCTCAAAAGAACAAGCTAATAATAATGCAAAACAACAATATAATAATAGTCATAATATCAAAGTATTAATAATTATATTAACCAATAAGAGAAGTTAGAGAACAAATGAGAAGGATAAAAGTAATACATGAGGAAATAAACTTAGATGTAAGACAATACCGTGGGAATTAGATGTTCAGCAGCCGTGATGGCATAAAGGGAAAAAAGTCTGTATCTAGTTGTTTTGGATGCAATGCCCTATAGTGGCCTTCTAAGGGGAGGAGTGGAAACAGTTTATGTCTCAGATGTGAGGGGCCTGTAGATATTTTCTGTAATGTGATGCATGTGCCAAAAACCATGTAATCTTTTGCGGCATCAGCAAAATATGGTGTTGGGAACTTGGCGTGTGATATATCTGCTCTACACAATAATAGTCAGACTACACTTGTAACAGCAGGTGTAGTAATTGTTGCTGCAATACAAGAAGGATGCTTAGAAACTGGAAAGAGTGCAGAGAAGAATGGCAATACATAAAAAGTGAGCTGATTTGATTAAGCTTTAATCTCACCAGTTAAATAAAGAAAATTTGCCACTTGAAGCTATGTTCTCCAACAGATTTAACCAGGTGGCTATAAAGGCTGTGAAGTACTTTACAAACTAATTGCCTGTTTCCTGCATCAGAGTATATTACACACATTAGGCCTATGTGAATCAAGCTTGTTTAGTCAAACTGGAAATTCAACTTTCAAAGAGGGCATGATTTCATTCAAGATTCAATGGCAATATAATTTAATTCAAACCACTTCAAGATTTAAGTTACAATTTAATTGATTTATTCAGCCATGTAGTTAAAATCAAGTGTAGTATAGTAAATTGGCTAGAATGCAGAAACTTTAAAATTAGTTGATCCCATGGTACCTCACAAAATCTAGTGATCATGGGCAGTATAATTATGCTAGGTTCAATGGTCTTGATTCTAAACTTATGTAAAAGCAGGGCTTTTTTTTCTTATAGAATGACCTGAACAGAGTTCCAGCACCTTTTTTGGATGGAACCTTGTAGGGCAGGCAAGGCAGGTTGTATGATGTGTGTGAGTCCGGCACTTTTTTTTTTTTTTTTTTTAGAAAAAAAAGCACTGTGTGAAAGAGACCATAGTCTGCCAAAATGCCCAGGAAATGATAATAACTCTTTTCTATGAAGGACCAAAGTTGTCAACTCTTATGGCAATCTTCCAGGCATCTTTTTACAACCAGTGATTAGAAGCAGCAAAGCCAATCCATTTCTGCCCTGGAGACCCTCAAGATTCAAGTCCCCTCATCCAATGATGCTTTGACAGTGCCTAAAGAAATGGCTCTTAATTCATGCCTTTAGCCCCCATGATTGAAACCCACTTTTCTTCTTTTTCTTTGTTCCTACCCAGATTTGCTATCTTTGTTCTTTTTCATTTTTGTTGTTTTCTTGTGTTAAACATTTTTAACAATTTGTAAACCACTTGGAGTTGCTGGGAGATTTGCATATATACATGTATTAAATTATTATAGGAATAATAGTAGTTCTGGTATTATGATTAATATTACTATTGATATTGCTATTATTACCTTCCCATAAGGCATACCAAATGATTTTCCTCAATGTCAAACAAGCCTGGAATCCCAAAATATCAAGCGCAAAAGTATAATTTTACTATTTAGACAGTTTTTTAAAAAGTATTATTTCTAAAAAACCTAGGTTATCTTCTGTATTTGTATAGTGCAACTAGTGTAGAATTTTTGCTGAATATGTTGGAGATTACTTTGTTGTTTCTTTTTCCTAAAAAGGAGTGCAGAAGAGTATTTTTAATAAAAAAAAACATAATGTTAAAATATGTGGCTAAAACACCAGGTTAATGTCTTTTAAATTGCCTACTTATATTATTTTCACCTCATTCTACCATAAAATGAGGCAGCTGCAGGTGTTTCACTGCTTTCCCATTATTGCCTAGGGATTAAACTTCTTTTCAAATTGGATCTCAAAGTGACTCAAATCGAATATGTTTAGTCTCATATTGCAAGCTTAAATAAAATCACGTTCGTTTTAACTCTTCAGTTCATACTGAATTTGAGCTGATTTCTTAGTTCGTAAGATCTGTTTAAGAAATGCTGTCTGTGATTCCACAGGTAGTTATAAAGAACAAAATAAGAAGCATTCCAGCAATAACCCAGTATTTGTGGATTGTTGCCCATTACTGGGATTCTGAGAAAAGCTTAAAATGTCATTTTTAATGATGAACTAGCAGGTGGTATAGCCAGCTGACCTTAACTGATCTTCAAAGACTGATCAGTACTGGAATAGAAGACTATCAGGAAATTGCAATGTTGTAAGCCATATTGAAGAATCAAAAGAAAAAAGAAGAAAAAAATCCAAAAATAAATAGCAAATCAGTTCCATAATGCTGCCAAGAAAACTTCATAGCCATGTCTGTGTAAACAAGAGGAGCTGAGCAGTCTTATTGTATTCATGTTTAACTGTAGGAAAACATATAGGATTATTAATTAACTTGAAGTAAGAGTTATTGAAAGTTGTCAAGGTATATGTCTTTTGAAATGGCTCCTACAGTTCCAGAATGTAAAGAAATCATTTTGGTGAATGCAGCTGTATATAGATTCATTCTGCAAAAGAAGACCAAATCTATGATACATTTAAAATAGACCACAACCTACTACTTGATAAGATAGAAAAATGTGGATTAGACAGCATCACCACCAGATGAATCTGTAACTGGCTGAGCAACTGCATTCAATGTGTAGTCCTCAATGGAACTGCATCTACATGGAGGGAAGTATGCAGTGGGGTATCCCAAGACTCTGTTTTAGGCCCAGTACTCCTTCATCAATCATTTGGATGATAGAGGGGAACTCATCAAATTTGCAGACAACACCAAGCTGGCAGGAATAGCCAATACTCCTGAAGATAGAATTAAGATACAGAAGGATCCTGACAGACTTGAACATTGGACGCTATCTAACAAAATGAAATTCAATAGTGAAAAAAGTAAGGTTCTACATTTAGGCAAGAAAAAACAAATGTACAGGTACAGTATAGGTGGTACCTTACTCAATAATAGTAACTGTGAGAGGGATCTGGGAGTCCTACTGGACAATCACTTAAATGTGAGCCAGCAGTATGCTGCAGCTACTCAAAAGGCCAACACAGTTCTAGGCTACATTAACAGAGGGATAGAATCAAGATCATGTGAAGTGTTAATACCACTTTATAATGCCTTGGTAAGATTACCCTTGGAATACTGGATCCAGGTTTGGTTTAGCTATCAAGCAGTTAAAGGTGGGAAAGTCTCCAGGAACAGATGGATTGACGTCGACGTATTATAGAAATTTATGTGAAGAAATGTTGGAGCCATTAAAGGAGCTTTTTAATAGTATCTTGCTGGGAGCACAAGTTCCTCCTTCTTGGAAAAGAGCGTTTATATCATTGATTCCGAAGGAGGATCAAGATCTTACAGAGCCTAAGAATTATAGGCCGATATCATTATTTAAATGTAGATTACAAGATTTTTACAAAAATTTTGGCAAATAGATTAATGCAGGTTATGAAGGATTTGATTCATAGTGATCAATCAGGATTCATAACAGGGCGATACATGAAATATAATGTTAGACAAATTATTAACTTAATTGAGTATTTGGATAAGAACAACCAGATTCCTGTGGCTTTTATATTTTTGGATGCTGAAAAAGCCTTTGATCAATTAGATTGGCAATTCTTATTCTCATTGGTAGAGAAAATGAATTTTGGGAATAATTTTTTACATGCACTTAAAGCTATATATCAGCAACAATTGGCTCAAATTGTTGTTAATGGGGGATTGACTGAGACTTTTAATATTGAAAAAAGGACAAGACAAGGATGTCCATTATCTCCATTGTTATTTGTTTTAACATTGGAGATTTTGTTGATCCAGATTCGAGAATCAACGGTAATCAAGGGCATAAAGATAAGAAAAAATGAGTATAAATTACTGGCTTTTGTGGATGATTTGGTTTTGATTTTGGAACAACCGATTAGAGCGGTTGATTGTTTATTAGAACTTATAACACAGTATGGAAAAGTTTCTGGTTTTAAAGTCAATAACCATAAGACTAAGATATTATCTAAGAATATGTTAGCCAATGACAAGGAAAGTTTGGTTAAAGCTACAGGTTTTCAGATGGTGAAAAAGGTTAAATATCTGGGAGTATATTTAACTGCCTCAAATGGAAAATTGTATAAAAATAATTATGAATTACTATGGGCAAAAGTGCAAAAGGATTTAAATGACTGGAAAAAACTGCAATTGTCACTGTTGGGGAGAATTTCAGCTGTAAAAATGAATGTTCTACCAAAGTTTCTTTTCTTGTTTCAGATGATACCTATTTTAAAAAAAGATGTAAATTTGGAGGAATGGCAGAAGGGTATCAATAAATTCATTTGGGCTGGGAAAAAACCAAGGGTTAAGTTTAAGATTTTGCAAGATGCCCGAGAAAGAGGAGGACTTAAAGCATCTAACTTGAAATTATACTATGATGCAGCAGCCTTAACTTGGATAAGTGATTGGCTTAATTTAACAAATAAGGATATTCTTGTTCTTGAAGGGTGGGATTTAATGTATGGTTGGCATGCATATTTAATTTTTAATAAGAAAGTGGACCGGGCTTTCAAATTACATATTTTGAGGAGTGCCTTACTTCGAGTTTGGAAAAAGTATTATTATAGGTTAAACTATAAAATACCTATCTGGGGGATTCCTAGACATGCAGTTGAGGGGATTTCTAAGGGGATGAACTTTGATAAAATTTCGTACAAAGAATTATTAATTTGGTTAGGTTCGGATTGGCATTTAAAATCTCTAGATGTATTAAGGCAAGAAAATATTCTACAGTCATGGTTTCAATATTTACAAATAGTGGACAGGTGGACTGTAGATAAGAAAGAAGGAATAACACTAGAAGATGGAAATCTGGTTATTCAGATTAAAAATCAGAGTCAGGCCCATATAAAAAGAATTTACAATGCTTTAATAGAATTAGACTCTGAAACAGAATTGGTTAAAGACTGTATGATTAAATGGGCTCAGAATATCCAGGATCCGATCACATTGGACTTATGGGAGACAATTTGGATTAGAAATGTTAAATTTACACAAGCTCAAAATTTGAGGGAAAATTTTTATAAATTTTTATAAAATGTTTTACAGATGGCATTTAGATCCTAAAAAATTATCTTGTATGTATTATCTTGTATGTATCCAAATTTACAACCCAAATGTTGGAGATGTGGTAATATGGATGCGACATATTTTTATGTTTGGTGGAATTGTAAAAAGGTAAAGGCTTTTTGGATTATGATTTGGTGGAACATTCAAAAGATTTTTAAAAGGAAGATAAAGTTCACCCCTCAATTATTCCTATTGGGTATCTTTGTGGATTTAAATGACAAAGAAACTACTTTAATGTTGAATTTATTAACTGCAGCAGTAGGCTCCTATTGGAAGAAGGACTCATTGCCTACTTTAGAAGAATGGATATTTAAAGTTTCTAACTTTGCAGAAATGGCAAAAATTTCTGCTTATTTGAAGGATCATACACAAGAAAGATATATTATTGTATGGAGAAGATGGATAGATTATATTCAGAAAAAATATGGTACTATAAAGTTTCATTTATTTTATGAGTAAATTTTATAGTAACTGTTGTAGAGATTTGTTTATATGTCTTAATTTAAGGGGAGTTAAAGGTTAAGTATGATTTTTTTTCTTTCTTTTTTTCTTTCTTTTTCTTTTTTCCCCTTTTTTATTATTGTTAACCTTCTTATTAATAACCCTGTACTCTGCTCTGGGAAGCGAGGGGGGGAGGGTTGAGGGTGGGTGGGTGGGTGAGTGGGTGGGTAATGATAATATAGTCATGGCAAATGCTTGGGCATTTCCCCTATGCTGCGTTCATGTGTGTGAGAGGGATGAGAGGGGAGGAAGAAGTAGGGAGGAAGTAGGATGGTTAGAGGAGATGGGGAGGGGAAGAGAGTAGGAGGGGAGGAGAGAAAGAAGAGGGAAGTAGGGAAGGTTTAGAGAGGGTGGACGCAGCCTGGGGGGAATGGGCAGGCGGTACCAATGGTTAATTGTATTTTGTATGAATAAATGGAAAATAAAAACTTTTTTAATAAAAAAAAATAGTGAAAAAAGTAACGTTCTACATTTAGGCAAGAAAAAACAAATGTACAGGTACAGTATAGGTGGTACCTTACTCAATAATAGTAACTGTGAGAGGGATCTGGGAGTCCTACTGGACAATCACTTAAATGTGAGCCAGCAGTATGTTGCAGCTACCAAAAAGGCCAACACAGTTCTAGGCTACATTAACAGAGGGATAGAATCAAGATCATGTGAAGTGTTAATACCACTTTATAATGCCTTGGTAAGATTACCCTTGGAATACTGGATCCAAGTTTGGTCATCATGATGTAAAAAAAGATGTTCAGACTCTAGAAAGAATGCAGAGAAAAGCAACAAAGATGATCAGGGGACTGGAGGCTAAAACATATAAAGATTGATTGCTGGAATTGGGTATGTCTAGTTTAATGAAAAGAAGGACTAGGGATGACATAATAGCAGTGTTCCAATATTTCAGGGGTTGCCACAAAGAAGAGGGAGTCAAGTTATTCTCCAAAACACTGAGGGTAGCACAAAAAGCAATGGATGGAAACTAATTAAGGAGAGAAGCAACCTAGAACTAAGAAGAAATTGCCTGACAGAACAATTAATTAGTGGAACAACTTGCCCCCAGAAGGCAAGACAAGAAGCAATGGGTGGAAACTAATCGAAGAAAGAAGCAACCTAGAACTAAGGAGAAATTTCCTGACAGAACAATTAATCAGTGGAACAATCTGCCTCCAGAAGCTGTGAATGCTCCAACACTGGAAGTTTTTAAGAAGAGACTGGACAGCCATTTGTCTAAAATGGTATAGGGTTTTCTGCCTGAGCAGGGGATTGGACTAGATGACCTCCAAGGTCCCTTCCAACATCATCATCATCATCATCATTAGTATTAGTATTAGTATTTTGTGAATGCTCCACTCTCTAGAGAGTGCAACAAGAAAGATACTAATTTTCTAGTTTTTGTGGATTTTCATAAATATCTGGTAGATCAATCTGAAGATGAAATATTAGATCAGATAGTCCTGTTAAATATTCCAGTATGTTCTGAAGAAATATTTATTCAAATGTTTTTTTTTATATTTTATTTAAAAATGAAGAATATTTTCACATTAACTTTGCAGCATAACTATTTCACATCTAGGCATATCTTTTTAAATGGCAGTATTGGCACTGAAGAACAAAAAAAAATGGCTAAATTATCACACATAGCTGCAGCTAAAATTCATAGGAAGAGCTTGCTGAAATAGTTTCCATTTCAATCAATATATCAACAAATAAGAAAGTTGCCACTTCTTTAATTACGCTTGTTGTCAGTGATGGGATAGAAGATGCAAGAGAAACACATATGTGTTATGCTTAAAATCATATAAAATCACAATATTATAAAATATCAGTGCCATAATGTTTAATAGAAGTGACAACTGTATACTACTAAAAAGTAAATTCTAATTATTATTTTATGCAATATTTTCTGCAACTAAAACTAATTTCAGAAGTGGATTGACAATATATGTCATGAATATTTGTTGTTATAAAATCACAATAGAAATGCAAACTTTCTTAAACAGTTGTAATATAATTTTTTTATCATCACTGAAAATAGAAAATCCTTGTGAGATAGATATTTTAGTTTAATGATATGAATTTATTCATGTGTGAATGGCCTCAGGAAGATAATTTAATATATAGATTCCTTAACTGCCATTTTGCATTTTATATCCAATGGACAAATTTGAAATTAAGTTTCTATGTGTATTTAATTTAATCATATTTTTTATTCTAACATAGCTTTTATCCAAATTATTTCTTGTATAAGACAGTGCCATTGTTCATTCAGGAAGATCAAATTATATCATGCTTTATATATCCTAACAAAACTTTAAGCATGATTCTACATTATCTGAATATAATTATTGATCAGCTAAAGAAGAAAACTGGTTATAAATGAGCATAAAAGTAGGTTAGATTCTGTAGGATTTCTGTGTCTTCATATTCAACCCAATGATTTTTTCATAGAATATTAGGCAAACAGAAAGAAGCATCTGTGTATGCCAACAGTTCTTTGGCCTGCAAATGTAAAATTTCTATGCTATGGAAATGCATCTATACTTTTAAATAATTGACAATCTAGAATTGTCAATGTTCTTTAGTTTCACTTTTAAAAAGGATTTAATGATAATATCTTTCCTGACAAATAGCTTAATTGTATGTTGTTGTGCTAATATTGCTACCTTCTATTCTGTTAGGATTCTATGTGGGTATTTTTCCTCTTTGTGTTGATGGCTTTTCTTTTGTCATTAACTGTGCAGGCAGTCACTTTTGCCCAATGCTTTTATTGATGGCAACGAAAGCAAACTGAGGTAAAAACAATATTTCATGGACTAGTCATTTAGATCATTGTTTCTCAATTATAGTAACTTTAAAATGTGTGGACTTCAACTCCACACACTGCTGGCTGAGGAATTCTGGGGTTTGTCCGCACACCTTAAAGTTGCTGAGGTTTGAGAAACACTGATTAAGGTGAAATCAGTTTTTCAGGAATCATATAATAAATGTTATAATGTCATGAAACAAGGCATCCAAATTAAAAATGTGAATTATACAAACCTCAAGAAAATGGAATTTTTGCCGATATAGGCCTAATAAAATGCAAAGTTTCTATTATAAGCTATATAGTAATGCTTGAGATATTAGTATTTTATGGAGAATGCTTTTCCTATTAAACCATAATTAGAAGTTAGAAAGTTATCATTAGGCACAATGGTTGAATGTGCAATTGACTTGAAGCAACACATAAGCAGATGCAGCCTAATATGGTGTATAGTGAAATGGATTGGCTAATTTGATGAGGCTCATGGCTATAAAAATTAAGGTGTTTGATAATGATACAACAATAGAGGATCTCAGTGAAATAAGACCATCATGTTCTGGATGCACAAAGCCAGGTGTTTCAGGTAGCAACAATTGAAACTATCTTAACAAAATCTAGACTTCTGAACTGTAACTCTATAACCCTTACACATGAAATTTGTGTAATTAAAAAGCAGGTGGTACTAATACTGCTGCTTATTCATGTATATATGAGTAGATGGATGCATGCAATTATAGCTAAGGACTGTCATCATCATCTGATCATTCTCAAAGTATCCAAGTACTTATTGTTCAGAAGTATGGTATGAAAACTTTTGCAGCTCAACCTGTTAAGAAAAGGAAGCTTCTTTATTGTCATGCAATGACATTTAATTCAGGTAAAGGAAGCCAAGAAGACTGCAGACTGGGACAACATATCATAGCTACTTGCAATTAAATTAAGTACAGGATCTCCTGTAACCCATCACATGAAAAAAAAAATCAGCTAAAAGAAAGGAAAAGAAAACAATTTATTTTTCATAAAATCTAATGCAGCTTAATAAACAATAAACTTAGAGAAAAATCAAAACAATAGAAAGCACATTAATTTGCTCCAATGTAGGTACTTGAAGTTTTGGACAATTCCTGTTTTGTGAGTGACACTAATTTGCTAATAATACATTCACAGCATGCAACTTTTTCATTTTTTTTCTTCCTAACCTTGGAATAATGACAATGAGGGCTTGAGTTACATGTATGTGTATAGGCATATTTGGAAATTAGCTATCTAGCTAGCTAGTTAGTTGTAAATGAAATTCAAGGTTATTGCAGTGCATGTGAATTGAAAATAGGCTAAAAGGCTTATTGGTGTCTTGGACAATGATAAATGCAGGCTTAATTTAAGCACTAAGAAAATATCCTGAAGTAGATAACTTTCTGTTATGCTGAAATATCCATCTTGCTATGTTATCCTTCCTGTACATTAAGAAGAACAATTTGATAAGTGCTGGTGGTATAAAATAAAGAAAAAGTGATACTACAACTATGTTATTAAATTCTGTATTGTGATATATATTTGTGAAATAATGATTATGAGAGATTCCAGCATTTCTCAACTGTAATATAGAAATGTTGAAAATAAAATTATTATTTCTTTGCTATGACTGCATAGGGAAACCTTTACCATTACCTGCTAGGAAGTAAAGTTAGGAAACTATATTACATTAATAAATATTACCTATTATATTGTAATTAAATTATTTTAAATCTCTCTACAGTTTAGAGCTTATTATTATTTAGCAAGATTTTGACATACTAAATCTTAACAATTGATAAAAGTTTTCCTTTACTTTTGTATTATAAAAGAACCACATCATGTACAGAAAAGGCCTGCTATGGAAATAGGAACCTATAATATTTAAAGTGGTATGGTATATGAAACATTTACTAACTTATAGAAATTAAATGTAATTAAGCATGAATAGTTGGAAACAAATCCATGAGGCAAAGAATAATAAAGAATTTCTTACACTGTATTTATAATTATATATTGAATTGATTTCCATAAACTTTATAATTTAGATGCCTTGAACAAGAATGTATGACTGTTCAATAACTATCCATATTATATGAATATTCAGAAAAATATCCTGTTTTCTTGTAAGAACAAATAATGCAGAATTTTTATTCCAAATTTCTCTTGGTAGATAGAAAGTAGATAGAAGTGGAGTTGCTAAAATGTAATGCTGATCTGGCATATGGGAAAAGTATTATGAAATCCCAAATTATTGTAATAATGTTGCAGAGATATTTGCTTGATGTTTATGGGAAAATGAAATTAAGATTTCTTAAATTATCCAGAAGAGCAAAGACATATTCTAAGTTTCATGGTTGCCTGAAATCTGCTGATCAGTTACTGTATTTCAGCCATTGTTGTTTAACTGAAGGAATTAAGTTATCCTAAAAAAATGTTTTGAAAATAGTGCATAATTAAAATAAATTAATAAATCAGCCCATGATTTCCAGCAGCTACTCTGGTAGTGCAAGTTTACTGTGTAATTATTGTGTTTGCATTTTGTACACTTTTCAATTTAAAGTAAAGGGTGTATTTCACTCTCAAGATTTCAGAGCCACTGCCATTTACTTGAAAACCTAGGAGAACAATAAAGTGGGACAAGGACGAAAAAATCTGTCATGCAAGAACCATTGTTTTCTAAATTGTTGCTGAAATGAGAGCTTACTTTTCCCTTTATTATTTATTTAGCATTATTTTAATTTCCTGTTTCCTAGTCTGCAAAACACTCCAGGAGAGATAAGAAACTCTTTTTGTTTTCCCAACTTTTCAAATTATCTCATTTGTACCCTTCCCAGTCAGGCAACCACTAAAACCAATCAAGAACACTCATTTCCTATCAACCTTCCAGACTGGTCTAATCTATTCACTTGTGAAGAGGGAGATGTACTGCATTCTGTGACCCAGAGATAAACAAGGACAATTGAAGTTCATTTGAAATGTCAAATCCTATTGATATTTACCAAAAATTCAGTTCTCCTTAAGAGTTAATTTATCTTTACTGCATTCAAGATCTCATACCCTTTGCACTCTCTACATGCACAATGAATATTTAGATTTCTCTAATTATTAATCTCTAGACTGTGAGCATTTGCAAGGGGAGCAACTGACTTTGCATGCATCATTTTGACATCACTGCAGCTTCTCCCAAAGCCTCCGATCCAGTCTTCATGGCACTGGTGATTAAAAAAAAAGCTTATTTACATTCTGTTCATTCCTGTTCTTCAATTCAGAAAAGTATGGACATTTCCAGCCACTAAATTAAGCTCTGAAAATTGATGACTGAATATACTTAGATAAGATTTGAGTTGTGATGTGCATTTTTCTTGCTCTATTTGCCAGTTGTCATATAATATGTATAATACTAGATGGCTACAATAAAATGGAATGCCTGATATTTTCATATTTGGATATCAGATAATACAATATTTTATTTGATGATTTACAAAACTTTAAAAATGTTTTTAGTGTTCTATGCATAGAGTAATAATGGAATGTGCCATAATCACCAAGTAAACACACACTATATAATTATAAATGCCGACATTAATGTTTCTCTCTAGGTAAATTCATCATTTGTTTTATGTTTAATGGCCTCATTTGTAAAGACAATAAAATGCCTGCTATGTCAGAAATTGGCTGTGGTACCTTAATTCAGAAGCTTTTGAAAAATTATCTGAGAGCATTCAAACTGCTAGTTTGTTTTTTCAGTACAATTTCAATTAAAATATAAGAGTATTATGATGTTGCAATCCTTTTAACCCTCTTATGACTAAAATATTTATCTAGGGACTTCAGATCCATATAGTACTCCTAAGGAAGTTTGCAATACAATTGTTGTTTATTTTGTGTTAGCATTTTCCTTGGAGGCAAAACTCTTTTTTGGTACCAAACTGAAAATTAAAGATAAAAAAATCTCACACCCTTAATTTTCAAGCTAGTGCCAGTTTATATTACAAGACCAAGAGATTGAGGGTGGTGATGGGTGGGGATTCAAATATGGGAAACTGTAAATGAGCATTCTTTGACCATTAATAACTTCCATTACTATAGCAGATAAATCTACAAGGAATCTGGTGTCAAAATTTGACTGCATACTTCCTGGATTTGCTATTACTGTACATATCAGACAATATTACCAGGGGAAAATATAGAAAGCAGGAACTGAACTTTGAAAGGTCAGGATAAAATATCATTTTTATATGCTTAGGTTTACTCAGAGTGCCTTTTCATGGCATACCTTAAAAAAAAAAAGACTTCACCAATCAAGCCTCAGATAGATAGAAGTAATGTAGATTAGTGTTTCTCAACCTTGGCAATTTCAATTCCTAGAATTTTTCAGCCAGCATGCCTTTACCCTTTGAAGTCACTTTGTGAAGCAATATATGGGCCCTCTGCTTTTAAGAACAAAGTGAAACAACCAATATGCTCATATTCTTCTGCTTTACAGGCTCCCTCAGTCTTCTTCTATCTTCTGACCTGAAACAGTATGAAGACTCTTGAATTGCTTTGTGGACACCAGTTGCATACTTCTTTGCAATGACAAACAAAAACACTGTACCCTCACAGCTCTATTACTTTGTGCAACTCTAATAGAAACACCACTATTATCAAAGTCTATTATCAAAGGCAGTCAAAACCTATCAAACCCAGCAGTTTATTTTCACAGAAGGCAATCATATAACAAAAGCCATAAGCAAAATGTTAAACATATTCCCATTCTTGTTTCTCAATAAATAGTGTTCCCAATTCATATAGGTAGGATTTGTTTAATTCCCTTTTAACAAAGAACACTTTCATTATTACCTTGTAAGATTAGATTCCACATTTGAAGAACAAGGTGAAGACATATTTTCTTTTACATATCTGAAGCTTTCAGTATTCTGCTTCGTGGTATAAAGCTGGACTTTTGTTATTGTTTTTAAACATATTATTAAACTTCTATGCCATCCATCTTGCCTAGACACTTATTAGAGGTGTTGGGAAGCACCCAGGCTGGCAGGGAAGAGGGATCAAGTGCAGAGTCAGCCTCGAGTCACTGCACAACCACAAAATGGCTAGGACTGGCTTATCCTTAAGTTCCTTGGAGGCTTATCTAATTGTTCCCAAGAGTGAGTGCCAGACTGGGGGGATTCCTATATTATAAGTGGAAAGGGGCATTGTCTTACCTGAACGCCTTTTCTCAGCATGATGATGGAGAATCCACTAGTGGGTTGTCTTAATCTTCCTGTTCCAATAAGACTAAGTCTGGATTTATGGAAGGCAAGTCCGTTTGATATAACGCCACAGGGCCCTGAGAACATCCAGAGTATGCCATTGTTTTTCTAATTCGTGAGACCGGTTAGGGCAGAAGTTAGGAAGCACCACCTCCTGGAACCTATGGTATAAGGAATTAACCTTGGGAACAAAGGAAGGATCCAGACGCAGGGTCACCCTGTCTGCAGGGAAAATGCACAGGTCCTTTCTGACGGAGAGGAAGCAGCTCTGAAATTCGCCTGGCCGACGTGACCACTACAAGGAAAGCCACCTTCATAAACAACAGCTTTAGGGAGCACGTGTTAATGGGCTCAAAGGGTGGTGAGGTGAGGGCCTGTAAGACCCGGGGTAGGTCCCAAGAGGGATAACGGTGGACTGCTGGAGGCTTGGCATTAGTTGCCTCTTTTAGGAAGGAACACACCGTAGGGTGTTGCGCCAAGGGGGTGGAATTGTCACACAGGAGCACCGTGGATAGGGCTGAAATCTGTCTGCGGATGGTGTTTGGAGATAACCCCTTCTCCAACCCATCCATCAGGAATTCCAGAACAATACTTTGTGCCCTGAACACCAGGTACAGAAGCTCCTCCATGTGGCATCATAAATCCTATTAGTGGAGGGACGCCTGGATTGTTGGATCATGGCGATCACTCTTGATGAATATGAGTTTTGGGTCAAGGCCCGCCGCTCAAGTGCTAAGTGGTTGGTTGGAGCCACTGAGGATCTGGATGCTGAAGGACTCCCTGGCTGAGGGAGATATGACCTGAGGGAATCCTCCATGGGGGAGAGATGGAAAGTTCCACCAGGTCGGCGAACTATGGACGCCTCGGTCAATGTAGGGTAATCAGGATGACCTCCGCCCGTTTGTGCAGGATCTTGCATATTGTTGCCAGAATCAGAGGAAGGGGAGGGAAGGCATACAACAGCTCCCTGGGCCAGAGACTGTGGAGGGCATCCATCCCTTCTGCTCCCCGAGATGGGAACCTGGAAAAAAATCTTGGGAGTTGGGAAGCGCCAATCAGCTGAGGGGTGAGTTAAGCAACCTCCGGTGCTGCCTTTAGGGCCGATTAAACAATCGGAAAAAATTAGCCCACAATGGAGCCAGCTGTTCTGGAAAGCTGAACCAACAGTCAGTGAGGGGAGATTAATGAACGGCTGCAGGGAACTTCCTCTGAATGAGAAGGGCTGCTCCGTTCCAAAGAAGCAAGTGTAAGGCCGTTTAAATAACCTCCACTTCAGCGCCGGTCAGCTGGATCAATTCGGTTGGGAAAGTCTCCATGCCGGTCAGCTGCAGCGATTCCATCGCCGGAGCCTCAGCGCAGATCTGAGTGATTTTAGACGGCTGAGCCTCAGCGCCGGTCAGCTGGATGATTTAGTTGATGGAACGGCTCACATGAGAGGTGAGTTGTCCTTGAGTGTTGGCAGGCTACAGCCTTGCAGGGAAGCCCTGAAGTTAGTGAGAGCTTCTCTAGATTCAAATGCGAATGTCCAATTGACTTCTATGTAATTTGGTCAAGTGAAACCTATTGTCTTGAGAAAAGTCATAGGCTTAATTAAAATTTTTAAGAATCTTAAAAAAATTGAAAAAATATAAGTCATAAATATATATAAATACCTTACATAAACAATTTATAAAGTAATTAACAGAGGTAGTAGAATAGGAGGCCTACACATAGGAGGATAATATTTAAATATATAAATCAGAAGACAAACACTTAAAATAATATCTTCCTCTGATAGCACATCAGTCACATGCAAATTTAGCTATTACATGCTCAGTGCTGAATTGTGATAAACATTTTTGGTACCTACAGCTTATTACTAATACATTAACCCTATCAGTTATCAAAAACTATTAAGTCTTTTAACAGAGTTTGAACTGAAGTAACATTTCAAACATTCTACCCAGCCCTTAAGCAAATATTGTCAGTTATTAGTAAAGTATAGTATTTGTTCCATGATTATATCAAAATCAGAGTAATTGTCACACTTCCTGATATTACTGATGAAATTTTTAGTTTTAAAAGTTCATTATTCAAGCTTAGTATAAGAATAATCTCTTTTAAAAAAAGTGTACAGTGTATGCTGTATATTAAAAGTGGATGGCTTTATATTACAATAGACATACAATAAATGGTGTATATTCAAGACTTTTAGTAATGGAAAATTTATATGAACATATTAAAAGTAATTTAAAATATAAAATAAAGATGAAATAGGCATGTTTTCAATGTAAAATATGTAAAAGAAAATACTATAATAAAATACATATATATATATATATATATATATATATATATATATATATATATATATACGATGAATCTATATTCAGATAAATATATCACCTAACAAATGAAGGGAAATTCATATTCCCAGGATAATGTTGCAGGATCCAATCTGAGTTAGTCACCTGGAACAGAGATTTAGTCTATTAACAATCTGATTCAGGTATAATTTTATTTATTTATTTTTAGTTATAAATTCTATAATCAATTCAATCCACCAATATCTCAAGCCCATTTAAATCATTTAAATGACCAATCTTTAGACAAATGTGATAGAAAACTAGAATTGTGAGCGTACCAAAATCTGATCCAAATATATCCACCTATATTTTTACAAGTAACTTCCTCAAACGTATTAGGATAGATTAGGAGTAGGCAAACTTGGCTCTTTTATGACTCGTGGACTTCAACTTCCAGAATTCCTGAGCCAGCTATGCGAGTCATAAAAGAGCCAAGGTTGCCTACCCCCAGGATAGATCAACAACATCAAAACTTTATGTTTTGGATATTACATAATTTAAACATTTTTGACTTAATTTCTTTACAGGCATCATGGGTTATAAATGGCATTCACTTGGAGGGATTTACTCATTGTTCAACTAAATCCACTAGGAATACGAAGGCTGCTTGACGTGTTTTTACATCAGTTTCCCATTGGACTGAAATTTCTTGCTTGGGACGTTGTGGTTTATCAGCATTAATTTATGGCTACTGGGTAATCAAATAAATGCTTACAGAAGTATATATTTCTGTAGCCTCTGTTGGTTTAAAACATATTGGAAATGTACTTAAAGACTGCATGCATAATCAAATGCTAACTTATATACACAAAGAACATATTAGAAATTTAAAGGTTACAAAAGCTCTAACTCACACTGCAGCTCTTTAAATATAATACATCTAATGTTTTCTTGAATGATTGCAGTAATATTTAATATATAACCATATATCCATACCATTTTAAAATGTTTGAAGTATTTTTGAGATGTCCATAATTTCAAAGAAAACTCTTGTGGCATTTTATGAATTCTTAGCAATTTTGTAGATAGCAATGGCTTCATTGTTTTAAACATTTTGTAAATAGAATTGTTTAGGGATACTATACTAATAAGCATAGAATAATAAGTTTTATATATTGCAGTGATTATGGAGAATTGGTGCAAAGGAAATTATTTAGCTGATGAGCTAAACTGCACTATATAGGAAACAGATCTTGGAAATTATTATATGGATTTGGGAAGAAATATGATGTGATTTCTAGGCTTTCTAACTAGCCTCAGCCCTAGCCCATAACAAGGAAGGCAAGAACAGGGGAAGGAAAGTTTTGGGAATGGAGGAGAGAAATAGTTCAGAAACATGCACCCCAACTTTGCATGAAACAAGACAGATGAGGGAGAGAACAAACTTGGCAGAAAGAGTGTTTATGAGCCAAGGGAAAAAAGGAAAAAGACATAAAAGTTTAGGCACAGAATCCAGGTGCATGAGTTAACAGGTTGATCAGTGTGAAAGTATGAGAAGCTGTAAATTTAACTAGCAAAGAGTTTGTCCAGAGGATTTGATTTGAACTGTGATGTGAGAATCCAGTGAAAGAAGAAAGAAGAAAACTGGAAATCCAGTGCAAAAGAAAAAAGCCGAGATAAGAGTGACAGTAGAATTGATACATGGGACATTGTACCAAGAGTATTACAATATTTATCAAGAAAGAATGTAGATTTGAACTATTTGTACAGAATGCTGAGGAAATTCATCACCATTGATATCAGTAACTTTGTCTTCCTTTTTGTTGTCATATATATATGACCCTTGCTAATTTCATCAAAGCATTATGGCACATTGTGCTACAAGGTCCATCTCTTTCACACATGCCTGTGATGTCACAATACAAATTAAAAAAAAAATGGACCTTGCATCATGGCAGTTCATTGCTGTGTTTCCCATTCTGCTTTTCTTTGTCTACATGGATGTCCTGACTGTATGTGCCTTTTATGTTCTGTATTTATTTAGGAATATTCAACAATAGGTTTTTTTTTTTTCTTGGAAAGTTCAGAAAGGTATAAAATTGTCCCTTAGAACCTCTCTACTAGTGAAAGTTTTGGCAGCAGGCTTAATTAAAATGAATTGGGTAAAAATTGGATGTATCTTGCTGGAAGATGTCTGAAGGAATCAGCAATTTGAATTCTGGTGTAACTATTAGATTTAAATAAGAGCTATACCCAAGTTACATAGGATTGGCTTTTCTACAATATTTTAAGTCATTCTTGAATATATTCTATTAAATGTTCTCATTATTAATCTATATACAGTGAACACGGATTCTGAAACCTTGTGAGGGAAAATATGTATGTTGTAGGATGAGGTAGAGAGATGTTAAACTGCATTTTGAATTGCTTATATTATGTAGCATTAGATGAGCACCTTTACAAATGTGTTTCTGGAGAAACTGCACATAAAGATGGGGCTTTGGCCCTTTAGCAATGCTTGAGGTGATCTGGTTTCTGCAAGAGTGTGTGTCAAAAGCACTGTAGCTCTTATTGCATGATCAAAACCCCATCTTTTTCTATGTGAATTGCAAACTCTAATCAGGCTTTTAGCCAAACTCTAAGCGAACATATATTAACAGGCTTTGATCCTAAAATAACTAGCTTACAGAACTTTTCAAAATGTCAGGGGTGTTTACCCTCTTGAACAATGTGAAGTGTGTAAAAGTGATGCAAGATTCTGCTGAGCAAGGACAGGAATACAGTAAATTGATACAAGCTGTTGTACAATAGGTTTGAAAAATGATGTCAGGCAAATATCATTAAAGTCAAATTATAAGGTAATAGTATGAACAATAAAACCTGACATCAAAATTAAAATGTAGTGTTCTTATGTCTTTTAATTGAACCTTTCCTGTATGATTGATGGGGTGAATGGGATATATTTGCCATCATGTCTTTCAAGAAATGGCTTCCAGCCAATTAATAACAAATAAACTTCAGTTAATTTGATCAATCATCTTTCATGAACACAATGCTAAGAATATGCATATATACATGCACTGAGGGACAATTACATTTTTCCATTTAAAATTAGAATATTATACAGTATATACATAATTCAAAGAAGAATTGGCTAGGGAAATAGAACTAAATTGATATTCTTTTTCTCAGTGTAATTGATTTAGTTGTATAGGGTACAAATCAGAATTGCAAAGTGTCTGAACAATGCCATTTGTATTTTTTTCTCTTCCTGCCTTTCTCCAATCAGTAGAAATTAGGAAAAGAGATGATGTTATCCAAAAATCTGAAAAGATCCCTTTCAGAAGATTTTTGAAATCCCTCAAAAGGCTATAGATTTCCAGCCCTGTATTATTGAGTTTGAAGTCTGAGGATTAGTAGTGTAGCCAAACAAATCATTTTATGACAATTTATAAATAAGAAGGTAGCAGAAGCCGTAGTTTCATACCTGAACACATTGTATAATAGATTGGTGACAAAATGATTAATGCATTTGATTAAGTTTGGTGTGACTCTATGTTAAATTCCTATGCACTTGTCTCAGCTTATAATCTTTTAACTGAGCCTGCCTTAGAATTTGCTGTCTCACAGGAAAGAAACACTCACTTTTGCTAAATATATAGAATATTGTAAGTAAAATAAAAGCTAACCAGGATATTCTGCACCATCAGATACTGGAATGATTATTTTGTCTGTTTTGAGTTCATGTTATTATGAAAGGAAAAATTAGTCTTAATTTTCTCATTATACATTTGTTGCATTTATATGCAACACTCATTTATTTCCTAATCTTATTAAAAGTAGTGGACAATCTTGAACCCATAAATATGTCTAGAGATTGTTTTTAGGTATTTATTTCAACAGTTTAAAATAGTCACATGTTTTCATTTATATCTCTATTTTTGCAAAATTACTAAAGGATAATACAAATAAGTGTAAATGTAAAAAAAAGATCTTTGGTAAATCTTTTTCATGACATAGTCTTCTTTTTCAACAAGTGATACACCTGATCTTATGCTCTCCTTTCATCTTGCACTTTCTGCCAAACATTTCTTACTATACCAATCTTTTTATATGAATATTGCTACACTCTAGACTCATTACTACAAAGAACATGCAGATGAAATAATAAAGGATATGAAATGAGACAGGCCACAGTGGTGCTAATCTTTTGTAGAATTTAATTGTTTGCTGTTAAAAAATAAACTCAATTGTGTTAACCAAGAGAGCATTTACAACTACATTTTATATTTGAATCAACACAATCATTTTTGGGGGTGTGTTACAAAGGGTACCAATTAATTACCTGGAGGTAAGTGATTTAACTCATATGTTCTTAATGCATTCTGGGTATCCCCTCCTCACAAAATAATGGTGAGTTTCTTCAACATAGGAACAGCTTGCCAACAACAGATGGTTAGAAATATTTTCATGTTTTAAGAAATTGAATCTTATTTACTACCTGTCATACATAACAAAAGATTGTGTCAGGTTTGGTTGGATGTATAATTAGATAATGATGTATCACTGTGTAAATTTATGTCAATGTCTTTTTGTGAATGTTTGCACTGAGACACCTACATAAAATTTAAATGAGATAAATATTCTGTAAAATTGGTTAAGACCACCCATCCATGCATCTTAGGATGGTTCCATTTCTTATAATAGATTCTCACACTGCAGTTCTAACTACCAGAAAATTAACATAACGATAATGAGAGTTATCATAATAGCACATAATTACAAACAGTCCTTGACTCACGACCATAATTGTAACCTTTTTGCAGCAGTTAAGCAAATATGGTGGTTCTAAAGTGAATGCTATGGTTGTTAAACAAACCCATTGTCCACATTAAGCATTTTTTGTTGTGGAAACCAAAAGTAAATGTCAGTTTCTGGCAAAAAACTTTGTAAATTGTGGTCATGTGACCACAGGACATTGCAAACAACCATAAATGCGGGCTGGTTGCTGAGCACCAAAAATTGCAATCATGTGAACAATGGGGCAGTTGTCAGAACTTTAAATCCTCATCATAAGTAGCTTTTTTGGTGTACATTATAACTTTGAATAGTCATGAAGTGACTGCTTATAGATTGTGTATTACCTGTAAGTGTGATGTTTTATGAATAACCAAAAAAGCCAATGTCTATTGGAATGATAAAAAGCTCCTGTTATTAATAACTGCAAATCATTTTTAAAGATACATACCAATCCTTATTCTACATACTTGCAATAAATAAATTTCTTACATTGTACATTATGAACAGAATGAAGATTCATGGATGAATCAAGGTTGGGGTACTTAAATGTAAATGTTCTTGCAGAACTTGATTTTCATCAATATGAAGGGTTTTTTTTTAAAAAAAAAGAAAAGAACATTTAAATGGAACCCAGTATCCTTTTTATATAGTGTTGACTAACTGTATTTGTTGTATATAATATTTAGTAGGGTCACTTTTTTTAAATAAAGAGCAATGTTATTACATATTAATTCATAATATATATATATTTGTGCACAGCTTTATATTATTGGTAGTATTATTTATTTAATTTATTTATTTATGAGACTTATATACCGCTTTAAGTGCAAGCACTCTCTAAGCGGTGTACACCAGTAAGCAATGTATATATATATTTACATTGCCCCCAACAATCTGGGTCCTCATTTTACCTACCCCGGGAGGATGGAAGGCTGAGTCAACCTTTCCAATAGTCTCTGGATTGAAACAGTCTTAATTTATAATACACCATTGCTAAGATAATTAATAATTGTCAAATAGGTTAAGACTGCATTCTAAACATAGAATGTTATCCAATAAAATTGTGGCTCTCTTCAGATAATTACCATCACTATATATGAACAAGTTTGAATCCATTTGTTGAATTCTGCAGTGTTTTCAGATAATGTTCTGCCATGTTTTAATTTGTTTTACATTTCACTTGAATATACAGAGTTAAATAAAAAGAGAAAAGAATGTGTTGATGTGTACAAAAATCTCACTATTTCACATTGCATTAAATCTTGATCACACAAGGAACTGTTGATAATATTTTCAATTATATGAATAAATAGCGGTTATTAGTCAGAACAGATATCAACATTCCACCATTTTATATATATTGACTAATGAAGCTGACAGTTTTTTTCAAAATTTTCTGAAATGACCAATAAGCATTTTAAACATCTGTTAAATAAATTACTCTAATTTAAATATTCCTCCCCAAACAATCACAATATTATTTAAGAATCTTAGGAATTAGGGTTTTTTTTTTTTTAAAAAAAATAAGGTATCCAAACTCTTTATTCAAAAGCACATGTCTGTCTGGGAGAGCCTGCATGGACTCGGATTACTACGGAGGAGAAAATCAAGGACCGAGTTGCCAGCTGCTGACACAGAAGGTGAGAGATCAGCTGCAATGTTTGGAGGAGCAGGGAGGAAGAAAGGAAGTTGCTGGAGGGGAAACAGCATCGTACTCAGTGGTTTGAGCAGCAAAGGCAGCGTTTCGGACAACAGGGGCAGAGTGGAGGAGCCGCCATTGCAACTGGGAAGTTTCCCTCCATTGCTGATTATCTTCGGAAGAAAAGGAGGGGGTGTAACTGTAAAAGGAAGCGTGGCAAGCATGGAGGCCTAACATCTAGGCTAAAAGCTAGACCGTACAGAGTGTCTCTTCCATCTATTTTGTTTGCAAATGCTCGCTCCTTAGAACCAAAAATGGATTATTTGAGGCTGGATTTAACAACAAATTGGGAGGTGAGAAATTGCTGTGTCATTATTGCAACAGAGACTTGGTTAAAGCCCTCTGTCCCAGATAGTGCTGTTAGCTTGATGGGATTTTCAACATTTTGGCTAGACAGGAGTTTTACTCTTAGTGGCAAATCCTGGGGAGGGGGTGTCTGTTTTTATATAAATGACAGATGGTGTAATAATGCCAAGGTGGTTTCAAGTCTGTGTTCCCCAGATGTGGAGCTTCTGACCATCAAATGCAGACCCTTCTATCTGTCTAGAGAATTCTCTGTTACCATTATCACAGCTCTATATATCCCCCTTGATGCAAACAGGGAAGAAGCCCTGAAGGTTCTTTGCCATACCATCAGTGACTTACAAAAAACTCACCCAGAAGGTGCATTTATTGCAATGGGTGACTTTAACCAAGTGGATTTGAAAGCTACCCTGCCACATTTCCATCAATATGTGGACTTTGCAACCAGAGGAGACAATATACTGGATCTTGCTTATTCCAACATCAAGAAGGCTTTCAAAACTATCCCCTGCCCTCGCCTGGGCTCCTCTGACCATTTCTCAGTGCTGCTTATTCCAGCATATAAACCTTTATTAGTCAGAGTGAAACCTACAATAAAGCAGGTGAAGGTTTGGACAGAGGGAGCTACAGAAGCACTACAAGACTGCTTTGAGTGCACAGATTGGGACATGTTTAAGGAAGCAGCTACTGATAACCAACATACAAATGTTGAGGAGTATGCCACCATGGTGTCTGCATATATCCAAAAGTGCATAGAAAATGTCTGTGACCTGAAAAGCATTGTTGTGTGGGTGAATAAAAAAATGTGGCTGACTTATGAGGTCTGCAAGATGCTGAAAGCACAGAATGTGGCTTTTAAATCTGGTGACATGCTGGCACTTAGGACAGCCAGAGCAAATTTGAAAAGTGCTATAAAAGGTGCAAAGCAAGCCCATTGCCAGAAAATTCAGAACTTCTTTCAGGACCCAACAAACACCAGGCAAATGTGGCAAGGGATCCAGGCCATTACGGATTACAAGGTGGCTCCATCGAGATGTAAGGATGACACAGATTTCCTAAACAAACTGAATGCATTTTTTGGTAGATTTGAGGCATCAAATAGCACTCCTGCTACGAAAGCAGTGCCCCATCCTGATGAGCAAGTGCCAATGATCTTTTCGGTGTGTACACAGAGAATGGAAGCCAAAGTAACGCAAGATCATGTGAGATCAGTGGTGCAAGATCTCACACTACTGATCTTGTGTGATCTCATGGTTCTTTAGGCCTCTGTTCTCTGCAACAGAGAATGGAACAGAAGCTGGGGGAAGCTTCCGCATGCCTCTGGAGGCCCAATCCAGGCATCAGAGGTCTTCTCTGGGCTGCTGCCACTCAGAAGGAGGCTGGGAGACACTTCTGTAGACCTCCAGAGGCCTGATCTGGGCATTGGAGGCCTTTTCTGGGCCATTGCTTCTGCAGGTTTCTGGAGGTCCGTTCTGGGCATTGGAGTCCTCCTCCAGGCATCCGAGGTCCAGGACAGTGGCCAGGGGAGGCTTTTGCATGCTTCCGGAGGTATGTTCTGGGCCTCAGAGACTTCTTCAGGCCTCCGAGGCCCAGAACAGAGGACATGGGTGGTAGCCATGTGCTTCCAGAGATCTGTTCTGGGCCTCGGAGGCCTACCTCTGCTCTTGCCAGAAGCAGAGAAAGAAACAGAGGGGCTGGAGAGGAGACAGATCTTCACAAGTGATCCAGTGTGGCAAGATTGGGCAGGGAGGCAATTGTGGAGACCCCAGGGGAGGGAGCATCAGGTATCTCGGGGGCTTGGCTGGTCTGAAGCAGATGGTCTGTTCCATCACTAGGACCCCCATGCCTTTCCCCACCCTGAGATACCTCATGTTCACTTAACGAGCCACGCATTCACATTAAATTAGCATTAAATAAGCAAATGGGTGGTCAAAAGCTGGGAGTGAATTATGTTCAAGGTACGATATTCACTCCTACAAATCCTCGAGTTATAAATGGAATGGGCAGGCTCCATTACATTTGTAACTCGAGGACTACCTGAATAATACGTAATAACCAATTTAGTATATAACAACTTCTGAACTCAAGGCGATGGTGCCTTTTGATTGTCAATGTGAATAGTTCTAATATTAAATTAAATGGAAATGAAGATAAAGATCATTTCTCATTAGTTCCCTGCACAGATTGACTAGTCTCTCTTCCTCCTCCTCCTCCTCCTCCTCCTCCTCCTCCTCCTCCTCCTCTTCCTTATCTATCTATCTACCTACCTACCTACCTACCTACCTACCTACCTGCCTGCCTGCCTGCCTATCTATCTATCTATCTATCTATCTATCTATCTATCTATCTATCTATCTATCTATCTATCTATCTATCTATCTCTATCTCTCTCTCTAATTTGGAGACTGCCCATATAACTCAGAGAATCATTTGTGCAGTTCAATGAATCCTGTTTCATGTGTATAGAATGAATTAAGTTCAAATTTAGCAAACATCTAAAATTTCTATTATTATAATCCAGGCCATGTTGTATATTTACTCAAAAGTTCCTTAATATAATATGAAAACTAAATTTAGATAGCTTTTCCTATCTTTGCTATACAATTATGAGATAAACACATTCAATTCATTTAAATCTTCAACCATTATTATCTGATAGCAAAAGTAAGCTAAAAAGAAGTTCAGAACTCCTATGTAAATTACCTGTATTACCTTGATAGATAATGTGATTATTAAAATATTTAATCATAAACATTTTTAAAAAATCTTCTGAAACCCTTATTTCTTGTTCTCCAAATTCTAAAGATTGATTCATCAAAGTGACATCCTAGCAGATTTTTAATTTTCTATTAATGTGTACTTGATGAACTCATAATTTTTTTCCACATTGGAAGGAAATGAGTTCCTTGTTATTAAAAACAAACAAGCAAACATTTCAGAGTTTAAATTGCCTTAAGAAGTATGTGTCTCCTCTCAAACAGATATATAAGGTCTTTTATATTAGGCAAAACTGTTAAATGTGACGAAAGTGAAAAATAAAGCCCTATACTTAGTATACTTATAGCATATTCTTGTGAGGATATACTGGAAGCTTAGTTTAGGCCATCCGTATCCATATACTAATATAAGCCAAAATACAACTCTTGGAAACAAATGACCCTTTTTAAAGTGAAAAACTTGCTACAGTAAGGTAAAATATAATTACTAAGTTAGTCTAAAGAAACCAAGGACAGATTGCTCATCATTAATTATTTTGCTATTTATAGAGAAAGACTTCCTATTCTTTCAGAAATGCTCTAAGTCAGGGGTCTCAAACTGCTGGCCCACGGGCCAGATGCATCATAGCGAAACAGTGCCCACCCCATTGCCGGCAATGGCAAAAGAGTGACACTATGTTACGCCACGCCATGTGATGTTGCGACTTTGACATCCCTGCTCTAAGTTTAAACTCAGTTATTTGTTCAAAAAAAATTAACAGATTATTCATCAGATTCTGGTTATTTATAATTACTCAAATATTTGTGCCAATGAGCTGCTTTCTTTCTCAGGACATATTATCAGCCATATCTCAAATAAACTTGTCAAAATAAGACTCCTTAAGTTATTTAATGACTAATCAACTAATCAATTTATACTGTAATTTACTTTAAATGCTTTGTAAGAGTAGATAACTAATAAACTTAAAATCAGATGCTCAAGCATGTACCTTGTGATTCTGTTTAAGGGACTTACTTTGAAATTTCACTGATGATAGAGCTTACACTCCCATCAATGGAGCCAGCCACTGTATATAAACAGAGAGAAAACTCCACTCCCTTCCAGCATTAATGATATTCCATACTGGTAGTTAGCTAATCAAACATCTGCAAGAAAATAACCAAGCTCAGACAGCATCAAGGATCCCAGTAAGTTAGTGTTTTTCATTCACCTCCTCTCTCTATTTCATTTATTTAAGGGAGAACAGCACATTGCAATCTTCTAGTTTTCCAGCCCTTCTAAAGTCATTTCATCAATTTAAGTGTACTGCCATTTGTACCTAGTCTTTTCCAATTGGACCAATCAAGGGAAAAAAATTGAGGATTGCAACTACTGTACATAGATATAGTTATACCTAAAATATAAATAAAGCTATGCTTGTAAGGAAAGTTTTTTTTTTCTGCCACTGGATTCTGTATAGTTTAAAATTATCTTTATTCAGGCCTACATTGAATTGACTGAGTGGTGAAAATCTCCAGAAGCTTGCAAAAAATGTGAAGTGTTCATAGTGTACACTTTTTTCTTCAGATTCAGAGTCCTTTTAGCTTCGTGATCATGGACTTAAAAAACCAAAACAAAATAAAGAAAAAAAACACCACCACCCACAACCAGGCCAGTCATTTTTTTGCATGTGCATATACTGAAGCACACAAACAATTCACAAAAATGATTCAAGTAAGTACAGCTCTGTCAACAAAAATACAACAGAAAGCTTGCTGTGCTCCTGATCATCACATGTTTTTCAGCTCAGTTCTATTTCTTGTCACTAATGGACAGACTGTATCAAATATTTTTTGCTTTTTAAAAAATCAATCTTTACATAAAAGAGGTTTTGTACTTTTGTTTTAAATATATGCCTTAACATTTTGGCTCTTATTCTTTTCTATTTAATTTTATTGCTTTTTTTCTAATATACTTTTTCCTAACCTAAAACAATATACAGTATTATAGAAAAATGTTACTGTTTCCTTACATTGTGAATCTGGGTATGCTGAAGATATCAATATAATGTTACTGAGCATTGTAAAAAATGCATGTTATTTTTTAATGATAAATGCTATTTCAGTTGTGAATCTGCTGAGCAATTAAACTTTGTTTGCTTAGTATTTATTTAGATATCTTCACATAAAGAATGGGTTTTATTGCTTCTGCTTCACAATGCAATTATTCATGTATATGCTTTCATGAATGTAGACCTTATAAATGTGTCTAATCAAATGAAATGAAGCAGATCTCTCAGCTTTTTAACAAGCAATCTAGGCAACCATGAAGATAAGTAAATGTGCTTTTTCAAATATAATTATTTCTTCTTCATGTTAAAATTTCACTTGCAAGCAATTTACATCATTTTTCATGTTTCTTTCCCCATATTAGGAATTTTATTATTTACAGCAGGGGTGTCAAACTGGCGGCCCATGTGCCGGATGCATCAAATGCAGGCCACACCCATCCCAGCTCTGCAAAGGCAAAAAATGTTACGATAAGTCATGTGACGCGATCGAGTTTGACACCCATGCTTTAGAGTGGCTGTGGTCACACAGTCACCTTTTTCTGTGAATGTAATAAATGCTTCAAAAGAAATCAACAATAAGCCAAACTTGGGTTCTATTGTTTCAAAGCTTTAAGTAATCCCAAGTGAAATCACCAAGATTTATGGATATTTCAGATATACAATTCAAGCTCTCCCATTTTTTCCCAACTTGTTTTGTCTGAGATAAGAATAGACTCATGTCAAAAGGGGTGAAGATTTAAATGTCTATTTGATATTATCATACCAGCCTTGTACAAAGGTCTTGATGAACTGGATCATATATTCAATTCATATATCCAATTTTCAAGCTTCCTATTTTCAACTCCCCTTTCCTCTGAGAACCGTGCATATATATTCCAGATCAAACTTTTTTAAATTATCAAATCTTGGATAGAGCCCATGAATCATCCAGACCTATAGATTATGTACATTGCTAGCATTTACATCTGTAAGAAATTACAACCTCCATCCAAGAAGCATGAATATTTATATGTGATTATAAAAATGGGTGGAGAGAAATGATAGTCTTCTGTATTTAAAATACTGGGAATACACTGACTACACCATACCATTCACTTCCACCAAAATAAGAAAAAAAAATCTTGAAAAACATGGGGCTAAGTTTCAAACCATAAAACAAATGATATAAAGAATGGAACTTTTTTAAAAAAATCTACTCTTTCAAAATGGTTAATAAAAAAAATGACTGCTACTTCCAGCCTTGATTTTTCCATGCTTACATCATTTTATCGGTATTAGAAATCCATCACTTAATACAATGTTTAAAAGCTGAATGACATATGGAAGAACTGGTACTTAAATATGATACTGTATAATGACTGAACTGATTTAATATACAGTAATTTACTGTTAAAACTCATGCACAAGTCGTTCAAATTGCAACTGTTGCTGCTTGATTCGAGCTGTTATAGTTATGATAGAAAGCAGGACCCTATTTTGCATTGACTGAAGACAGGCTATAGGCAACACTATCACATATGCACAATGAGACAAGCTCAAGCAAGGCAATTATGAGAAGATGCTGCCAAGGAAGAAGACAAGGCTTATTTCTATGAAATGAATATTGACAGTGTGATAAAGAAAAAAATGAATCCAGTACTGAAGAACAAAGCAATTAGCAGGTGCATTTTTTCTGTTTAAAACCTTGACAAAAGAATTTTTTTTTAATGTTTCTTTTTTGAGTGAAGGACAGCTACCAACTAATTAACTAAACTCTCAGCTATTGAGCTATGCAATTAATGCTGAAAGACTACATTTCCAGAGTAAAAAAAATATCCTGATTCAAAATGTATAATTAAAAAAAAAACTTGTTCATTTTTTTCTTTTTCTAAGTGTTTTAATTTAGTGTACAAAAATCTCTTAAAAAGAGATAATCAACAAATATAATTCATTCATGAAGGCCATTGCATTCCCTTGCCATGGTGCTAGAATAGCAATCCTTTTAGCCCAAGCTCTGTTTTGATCTGTTGCTGTTGTTTCCTATTTGTAAGTCTTATTTTATTGACTTTATTTCAATATTTTTATTTTGTGAATTTAAATATATGATCTGCGCTTTAACGTATACGATGGTAAGGAGAAGAAAAATGTAGAAACCAATCCTGTAACTTTGAAATGGGTATAGCAAAGAGTTCTTCATTTCAAGGCATGTCCTAAGCATGTAATCTCCTGGAATTGTGAATTTTATAAACAGATTGGAAGTGCTATTTTGGAAACTGGATGATACAATGAATTCTATTGACTACAACAAAAGACTATGGATTTCTGTGGAGTAATGAGTTCAGGAAAATAATTTATTTTATTTATGTATTAATCAAATTTATATAGATGCCCATCTTCTTGAAAGTGATTCTGGGCAGCACACAACAATCTGATTTTTAAAAAACCTAAATTAAAAACAAAAACATAAAATATAAAAAATCTATATTAATAAATGTCAGAGCATGTACAGTCTTATTGCACTGAGATAACCCTGGAGTAAATACAGTAAACAGTGGTCTATATTAAATGCTGGTTTATATTACACTATCTACAATATCATAACACTAGGAACAATATACATATACGTGGTAATACAGAAAACTCCAATACACAGCAGTTACAGCAGGAAACAGATGAGAAAGAGACACTTCAGCAAAACCTTCCCTTTTATACTCAGGCTCTTAAAGGGATACAGACCCCGCTGAGTCATTCCTATCATTGCATCATCCACCTTATATTACATTACATCATTATATCTTCTTATATCATTACATAAGCTGTTTGGCTGTTAAATCATAACCTTAACAATAAATATCATAATACCATAATACCACAGGAGAGGGAGGCTAACAATCACAATGATGGAACCATCTGAGCAAGTCTCTGGATGCCTGAGAGTCCCAGGCTTGACAATATAACTGATGTTATATAATATAACTGAGGACTTTTGGAATATCAAAAGGGATGGAGCTAAATTAATTTGGGAGGGAGAAGAATGTTCCATAAGGCAAGCATTTTGAAATTGAGGCATGTCTCCTGAGACCCACTAAATGAAGGTCCTTAGCGTATGGTAGAAGTAACATGCCTACCCTGCCAAACCTAATGGGATAGGCTGATGTAACCAGGGAAAAGCATTCAGATAGCCCAGTCCCATACTGTGAGGTTACTACCAGGACCTTGAATTGGACTTAGGAGCAAACTGGCAACCAATGTAGCTTATGGAGCAGAGGTATAACATGTGATATTCTGGGATTGTATATAACTGTCTATGATGCTGCATTCTGTGCCTTACCTGCTGAAGCTTATAGTTATTCTTCAATAGCAGTTGTACATTCAGCACATTGCAGTAACCCAATCTGGAAGTGATCAGGACATGAACCACCATAAGTAAGACCTGCTGATCCAGGAACAAGCACAAGTGTTGCATAAGATGAAGTTATGCAAAAATCTCCCCAATCATGACTGCCACCTGCTCCACGAGCAGGAATTATGAATCTAGGAAGACCCCCAGATTGCACATTGGATTTAATGGAGTAGTATAGCCCCATCCAACACCAAAGTCCCAAAGATGCCAAAGTCCTGAAGCCAGAGGGCCCTACAATCCAAAGCCACCAAGTCTGACCGGAGTTCAACTGGAGTTTATTGTTCCCCATCCAATCCATATGGCTTTTAAACAGATCTTCATGCCCTCATTTAAAATACCAGGAGTGGAAATATATATTCATTTTTCCTCAAGACAACTATTTCATTGCTGAATTCACTCATTGGACCTGGTCACGTTATATAACAAAATACTACTACTACTACTACTACTACTACTACTACTACTACTACTGATGATGATGATGATGATGACGATGATGATGCATAAATGGCAGGGGAAAAAATCAGACTGTTTTCCCAGCAGCTCAGGATTATCATTCAATGGTTCTAAAGATGAAGACTTTGCGAACATTTTGAATTATCTCCATTTAGGTATTTACTGATCAAAATAATATATATTATCTTCTAATAATATTACACCAACCCACACACTTAAAAATACTATCTCTAACTCAGACACCTGCCAAATTTTTTCTCTCTCCTTGACAGCAGGGCATATAGAATAACGTTCTACTGCCACAAAAAGAATATTGCTGTCCTTGTCAAAGTGAACTAATTAACTGTTACAACATGATGGACGAATGTGAACAGTCAGAGATATTGTCCAGAACTGAAGAGCTTGTACAAGCAGTGAAGCTGATCCAAGGGACAGTAAAGGCCCTAGCTGGTTTGGTAATCTGAACAAAGACTCCAATCTTATTATAATAAAAATGGCAATTAAGACCAGCAAGAAATGTCTGTACCCCAAAGGCATTGTTTCTACATCAACTAAAGATAAGTTTGATTTTTTGATGGACACCACTAATCTTGAAGAAGAAGCTCAGTTGGACAATCTTGTCTAAAAAAAATGTTACAAAATGATTTTTTTCCCCAGTTAATGAAAATTGTGAGATCTCCTGTTAGTAGATGTACTTTATTTGAAATTTGTTAAAGCTGGAATAAGCAACTAAGATGCAGTGTGGGATGTTGCTGATGATTGATTGCTCAGATCTAATAAATTTGTTTTCTACATCTTATGCTTTCAAACCTGTTTCACTGATCAATCCAAATCAAACCTTAGACCAGCAGTTCTCAACCTGTGGGTCACGACCCTTTCGGGGGTTGCATGAGCCTTTCACAGGGGTCACCTAAGACCATTGGAAAAGACATATTTCCGATGGTCTTAGGCAGGGCTTGTCAACCACTTGTCAACCACCGTCTCTCCCTCCCCCCTCTCCGCTCCACCTGTTTTGGAAAATATGCTGCTTGGTGGCAGTCTGCACGAACTCTACCAAATGTGCCCTGCAGGGGGCGCATGAAGAGTGCAGGCGCAGAGCAAGGCCCTGCCCTCCCCAGAGACTCATTGTGCAGCAACCGGATTGACTTCTTCTCGTGCACACAGGTCAGCGAAGGGGAGGCCGCTGCAGCACCCAACTCCTGCGCCCGTCAGCTGGCGACCCCCGAACTTGCACCAGCTGACACAAGAGGGAGGGAAGGAGGAAGGGACTCTTCCTCCTCTCCTAAGCTTCAAAGCACAATCGGCTTACTAAGGGCGCCACAATCCTCACAAAAGCGGGGGAGAAGCAAAGGGGGTGACAAAGCTCATGGCAGGCTCGAAGCAGCACCTGCCAGCGTTGGTGATGAGAAATTCCCCCCAAACCCAGGGAAGGGGTGGAGAAAGGAGCCCCCTTTGGGAGGAAACCGCCACCTTCTTCTCCTTGGCTTTGAGCTCTTCTGTTTCTTGGCAGCCGGGCTGGAAAGCCTCTCCTGGCTGGAACTTCCTTTCTTTCCCTCCCTCTTGGTCTCTTCCTCCTTCCCTCCCTCTCCCATTGTCCCTTCCTTCCTTCCTTCCTTCCTTCCTTCCTTCCTTCCTTCCTTCCTTCCTTCCTTCCTTTCACTTCCCTCTTTGTCCCTCCTTTCCTCCCTCTCCCCCTTGTCCCTTCCATCTTTCCTTCCTTCCCTCTTGTCCAGGATCAGGGCAAGCCTCTACAGCTGATCCGCGCTTCTGCAGCTGTAGCTGCAGTAGGGAAGCGAGGAAGGGACAAAGAGGAAAGGAAGGAAGGAAGGAAGGAAGGAAGGAAGGAAGGAAGGAAGGAAGGAAGGAAGGGACAAGGGGAGAGAGGGAGGGAAGGAGGAAGAGACTAAGAGGGAGAGGAAGGAAAGGAGGAAAGAAGGAAGGAAGGGACAAGGGGAGAGAGGGAGGGAAGGAGGAAGAGACTAAGAAGGAGGTGAAGGAAAGGAAGGAAAGAAGGAAGGAAGAGACAATGGGAGAGAGGGAGGGAAGGAAGAAGAGACTAAGGGAGGGGAAGGAAAGGAAGGAAAGGACAATAGAGAAGGAGGGAAGGAGGAAGAGACTAAGAAGGAGGTGAAGGAAAGGAAGGAAGGAAGGAAGGGACAATGGGAGAGAGGGAGGGAAGGAGGAATAGACTAAGGGAGGGGAAGGAAAGGAAGGAAGGAAGGGACAATGGGAGAGAGGAAGGGAAGGAGGAAGAGACTAAGAAGGAGGTGAAGGAAAGGAATGAAAGAAGGAAGGAAGGGACAATGGGAAAGAGGGAGGGAAGGAAGAAGAGACTAAGAGGGAGGTGAAGGAAAGGAAGAAAAGAAGGAACGAAGGGACAAGGGGAGAGAGGGAGGGAAGAAGGAAGAGTCTAAGAAGGAGGTGAAGGAAAGGAATGAAAGAAGGAAGGAAGGGACAATGGGAGAGAGAGAGGGAAGGAGGAAGAGACTAAGGGAGGGGAAGGAAAAGAAGGAAGGAAGGAAGGGACAATGGGAGAGAGGGAGGGAAGGAGGAAGAGACTAAGAAGGAGATGAAGGAAAGGAAGGAAAGAAGGAAGGAAGGGACAATGGGAGAGAAGGGAGGGAAGGAAGGCAGGCACCTACCCCAGTCCCATCCCAGAGACCCACAGATTCCCCCCCACAGGCACTCTGCAACCTGAGTGATCAGCTGGCCATGCCCCCTGGCCATTGATCACATGACCCTGGGACACTGTGAACATCATAAGTATGAATCAGTTGTCAAGCATCCGAATGTAAATCACATGAGCCTGGGGATGCTGCAACAATCATAAGTGTGAAAAATGATCATAATTCGCTTTTTCAGTGCTGTTGTAACTTTAAACAGTCACTAAGCGAATTGTTGTAAGTCGAGGACTACCTATACTTTCCCATTTTTTCCTCTTTTTTTTGGTCAAGTTTTTGATACCCCCCCAGACAGTTGGATGGGGGGTTGGGGGTCACCACAACATGAGGAACTGTATTAAAGGGTCACGGCATTAGGAAGGTTGAGAACCACTGCCTTAGACATTCTATTAAAAACTGTTTTCTACTCATTCTCAGATACATTCTGTCTGGTCCTGAATTCCAGCCTAGATATGATAGCAACAGTCACATCTCCCAAGCTGATTTCAATGATTTCAAAAATATTCACCTTATATTTTATTACCTATGAAGATCATCTGGGTAACTCCAGATTATCATATAAAGGCAAATTAACTGTCCACTCAAAAAATTCATGCCAAACCACTGGGCAGTGCAAAGCAATATCTAGTTACAGAAGACATGGGATCAAGAACCTCAGTGTTATAAAATTAGTAAATAAATTATTTTAATGCTGTTTCAAATGTGCAAGGGTTTGCTCTTCATGTATAACTCTTAGCTTACATTTCATCTTGAATCAAGTAGGCTTATTTCATTCACAAAATTGTTACTGAATTGCTTTGTGTGGCATGTGATTACCAAAAGCTCAAAGAAAGGTAGGTGGCTTTCCTTTCTTGTTCTTACAATTATGAGACTATTTCTTAATACATTTTTAAGTTAGGTATTTATTTTGGGAACAGAATATGCTGATTATTCTCATAATTTATTAAGGATATGGATCTCTCTTACATTTTTCATCATACTGATGTATATCTATATAACCAGGGCTTTTTTGTCATAGAACGCCCAGAACAGAGTTCCAGCGCCATTTTTGGATGGAACCTTGTAAGGTAGGCAAGACGGGTTGTATGACATGTGCGAGTTCCAGCACCATTTTTTTTTACAAAAAAAGCACTGTATATAACTGAGCATTTTGTAAATGACTGTTTTACAGAAACAAGAAAATCCTTTTTCAGTATCCAATATTTATGTTTATAAGCGAAAGCATAGGATAGCATTGTTTTGACTTTGGTTTATTCAGCATTTTCTAAGTTCATAGGCTAAAGGTAGATATAGTATTTGCCTTTTACCTGGATTACTTGCCAATTTTATGGTTTGGTCAGTGTCAATGTGTTAGACACAGAGACTTTTGTTTCATAGCTGGCTGCTTTCAAGCTGTGAGGCAACAGTTGCTATCAGGCTCCAAGCCATGTGTCAAGCTGAGTTCTCAAGGTTGGCTGGTTGGCTGCTGACCATTAAGCTGAGCTCCCAAGCTGAGCTCCAGACAGAGTTTAAGCAGACTTATTACTCTTTCCAGTGGCTTTTTTTCCTAAGGCTACGATGTTCAAAACTTTTGATTTTATAGCTATAGTAGCTGTTCCTGCTTTAGTTGCTGTAACATCATTTTCCATTTCCTTGTTGCAGTGCCATTTTTCTGCTCTCCCATTCCCACAGCAGGCTGAGAGGATTGGGCTGTCCTTTTGTTGCATTTTCTGGCAAAACCAGAAACATAATACTGTTCAAATAGTGCTAGAGATGGGAAATAAGCCAAACTGGCTATTATTTTTTAATCCTGATTTTGAGAAAGGCAGAGAGAGTCTGTTTGTTTCAGTTTTTCTAGCAGCAGCTCTTATTAGGCAAATTCCTAATAAATTCCTAATAGCCAAAAAGCAGTTAACAAGCAATTTCTGAAAGCAATCAGAAAAAGAAGTATGTGAATACAGTAAAGCCACAGTCTTTATAGGAACTGACCATGGGTTGAGCAAGATAGCTATTATCTTTTCTCCCAGAACTTTAAATCCATCAGAGATTATTGTCTTTCAGTCTCATGAGGAGTAACTCTGTGGATCAGGCAATCTAAAGTCCTCTTCTTGTTCAGAGAGAAAGTATGAAGAGCTGGTTTATTCACTAGCTCTTCATTCTGTTGCAATCTGCCATTTCGTCTCTGGAAATTGTGTTTTATATACATTAAGCTGTAAATGTTATATATCTATATAGTACTAAAATGCTCATTGTCGTGAGCTTTAACTGGACAAAACTGTGTAATGTATAACATTGTGGTAAAACCTCCAGAATAGCAATCCATTCTGTTTCTCTGTTTAGGTCAAAAAATATCTCTGAAAGGATGACTCGGTGGGTGACAGGTTGTCTACTGCATATATAATTTCTAAGGTGATCTTTCTCACATTCTCTCTCATTCTATATCTTTGGATAATATTCTATCTACACATTCTTTCATATGGTACAGACATTAGTTACCCAAGAAAGGCATGAAGAAGAGTAGAATCGTGTGTGAGAGAGAGGGATAGGGAGAGAGGGAGGGAGAGAAAGAGAGATATGCAGAGAGAGAATATACATACTCACTTGAATTTAATAAAAGTTCTGGCAGCTTTGATCTGTCTGATTTCTCTTGCAGAAGTAAAAGAAAAAGGCTATGAATTCTTTAGTAGAAAGCATTCTAGTCCCTGTAAAGAGGAAACTGTTTTATATATGCTAGCAATGCAGTCAACCATTAGTAAGTATATTATGGAATGAAGTCACTATCTGGGATGAGGGCAGCATAGACCTGAAGGCTGAAACGTTAAGCTAATTAACACTGTGAATTCTTGAAGGTAGAACTCATTATCATATTTCAGCATGCAACAGAGCATTGAATTAAACTACATTTGCATTATTTTTCTTTCTTACTTCTTTTGCCTTTAGTCAGTGTATTTCCTTTCTTATTAATGGAAGAACTATGCCATGGTTTGGTATACATACAATTAGACAACTTTGATAAGGTTGCTTTGTTAAGGTTTGCTTGGGAGTGAAGTACTGAAAATGCTGGTTCATGTTCCATTAATATATAGTACATACCAGCTGGTATATAGAAAGAAACAGTTAGCTCTTACAGTTATGATATTTTCCCTTTACGACCACCATAGTTTAAATATTTGGATATTTGCAGAGGAGGACAACTAAAATAATAATTTGCAAGGAAAATCATACATGGAAAAACCAAGACATTGAGTAGGTTTAATTAACATGACCCTGGGAGTCTGCAAACTTCATAAATACTTACTGGTTGCCAAACACCTGACTTTTGATCATGTAACTATGGGGATACTACTATAGTTATAAGACTCTATTTTCAGTGCCTTTGTAACTTCAAATGGTCACAAAACAAATGATTGTAAGTGAAGGACTACTTGTATTAAAAACTGGAATTACTTTACAGATTTTTTGTATTGCATGCATCATTAAATCATGCTTATAATTCTTATAAATCTTAATATGTGGATTCATTTGGTTTTATCATTATACAATATTGTATTATTATTTATGCAAATAACTAGCATACTACACTCCTCTATGCTCTGATGATGTTATTAAGCTAGTAATTAAATGTTTGCTGGAAAACAGCAAATGGCATAGAACTTCAGGAACAGAATAGCAGAAAAGATCAGTGTAATTTGATAATTAATTATTAAATATTAGGGCAAATTAAATTATTAAAGCAATTCTAGCTCTACAGGCCAGCATTGACATTTGGATTGAAAGAACCTGCTATCTAATATTCCAGATTTCTTATGTGTAACTTTAAATAGAGAAGAATTCTGTTTGTCATTATTTTATACTTGCAGCATTTTCACTTCCAAGGACACAAAGAGGTTTTGGATTTGTTTCTTAGGAGGAAGAGTAATTTAGCTAATTTGGAGAGAAGCATACAAAGAAAGAAAATATTTATAGCTAGCTCATTACATGCAAAGGAATTGTACACATATTGGTACTGTAGGCATGCCTCTCAAATGACATTTACAATGTTCTCAAATCATCTTAAATATGTTTACTAAATCAACTGCAAATATGGACATAAGAAACATTATGACCCTCCATTGTTGTCTACCAGGCTTGAGAAATTATTTAGTAGCTATAACAAAATGCAAGGCACATCCTTGAAAGTCTGTCATGCTATAGTCAGACGAGAGCAAATGGATTGCAAGGAAGCACATTTTGGATACAAATTCAATTTCATTATGTTGTGAATTATTTGATATGACAAATTTTGATCTTCTTTGCTGAAAATATTTAAGCAAATGTTGAACGGTCATCTATTAGGGATGTTATCTTCTTTGAACAAACAGTTCAACTAGGAACTTAACATAGTATCAAGATCTATACTTCTATGTTTGTATGGGTTGGTTTTGAGTTAGTTGATCTTTCTAAGCAATAGGTTTCAACATCTTAGAACCAAATAAGAATGTACAGCAAAGAAACTCAGAGTAACAGAGTTGGAAGCGACCTTGGAGGTCTTCTTATTCAAACCCCTGCTCAAGCAGGAGACAAATTAATGACCAATCCCTTTTTAAAAACCTCCAGTAATGGACCATTCACAGCTTCTGGAGGCAAGCCATCCCACTGATTAATTGTTCTCACTGACAGGAAATTTCTCCTTAATTCTACATTGGATCTATCTTTGATAACCTTCCATCCTACTTCTTGTCCTACTCTCAGGTACTTTGGAAAATAGGTTGACCTGCTCTTCTCTGAGACAGCCCCTCAAAAATTGGAAGACTGCTATCATGACACTCCTAGTCCTTTTCTTCATTAGACTAGACATACCAAGTTCCTGCAATTGTTCATCATATGCTTTAGCTTCCAATCTTCTAATCATCTTTATTGCTCTTTCTAGAGTCTTGATATGGTAAGAATAGTCTTACCACAGCAGTATAAAGTACTGCCTTTTCATATGATCTTGATACTATCCCTTTCTTGATGCAGCTAGGATTGCATTGGCTTTTTTAGCAGTCTCTTACCTACCATTTGGTCAGCAATCATTCCAAGTTATACTGGCACTGAACAAATGATATAGGTAGTCCTCAATTTACAACCATTCATTTAGTAATGATTTGAAATTATTATGGACTTAGGAGAAATGGCTTAAGACTTGTATTTAAAGATAAGATCATTGCACCATTCCTACAGTCACGTGATCACAATTTGGGCACATGGTAACCAGCTCACATTTATAATGGTTGCAGTGTCTTGTGGTCACATGATTGTGATTTGCAACCATCCCGGCTGGCTTCTGACAAACAAAGTCAATGGGAGAAGCCAGATTCACTTAAGAACTAAGTGATTCACTTAGTGATTTATTTAATGATCGTATTAAAAATAATCAAAATATCAAGTCTAGTCACGTAATGATTATCAACCACATCACTCACTAGCCAAAATTATGGTCCTAATTATGGTCACAAGTCACAAGTAAAGGACAATCTGTAATCCAGGTACAAGTCCTTGGAGTTCTGCCCATCCTTGCATCCCCCATGTGATGCAATTATGATCTGGATGCTCAGCAATGCATTTACATTTATGATCACTTGCCAAGTGCCCTACAATCACATGGTCATTTTGCAACCTTCTCTGCCAGTTTCCTCAAAAATGCAAAGCCAACAGGGGAAGTCATGAGTCTGATGACCATGGTCCATTTCTCCCATACAGATACCTTCCCTCAGTTCTTTTCTGACCATACCATGCTATGCCATACTATTTATTTAACAAAATTATATAGCTGCTAAATTCATATATTGGTGACACCTCCCCCTTTGCATCTAGCCTGATCCATGCTGCACCCTGTACACTGTCCACAATTCACAAAGTACCTCTCACACACTCTTCTTGACCCCTGCAGCACTTCTCACATATATCCTCATACTCTTCCCAACCCAAATAGCATCTTTCATACACCTTCTTGCTTTCTCCCTGACCAGCATAGCACCTCTCATACTCCATTGTGTACTTTCCCTGCACTGTGCCTCTTGTGCACCTAACCAACCTATCCCTTCACCCTCATGTATCATCATTCCATCCCTGACCTGGCAGCAGTCACTTACCTGCCTATGGTCTGGATCTTTTAACTTTCTGCTGGCTTCCCTACTAACTTTGGTTATGGGATGCTGGAAGAAAGCACTTGCTTAACAACTATGGGATTTAGTTAACAACAGCCATCTGCACTGCATTTATACACCATTCAAAAGAGACAGTAAAAAGGTAAGAGGGAAACAAAAAGGCAGCACACATCTTCTCCAGTAGCCTACATCCAGGGTTAAGAAGAAATTAACATCAGACAAACAATCAAGCAAAAGACAATATTCTAATCAAGAAACTACCAAGGAGAAAACAGCACCCCCACTAACATTGGCAGAGCAAGTTACTTTATGTAAAGAAGGAGCAAAGCCTACACTCACTAACACTGATGATGTTATCCAATAGGGTAATGAAGTGTGTGCAAGCAAATATAGGTCCCATTTGACAGAAAATTATTCAAAATATTCAAAATGTTCCAACTTGATCTGAATTAATGGCACAGAATGCTCCATTGTGTCCATAAATGATTTATTTTTTTATTTGTTTCTGCAATGGATACACTGCTTAATTAAAAACAATTGAGGAGTTTATAGTATTATTAAATTAAAAGATAAATATTAAGTGATTATTTAAAAGTTATACAGTAATGATATTGGCACTGACTTTCTAAGGCTTGACTCTGAGGTCTATGTGCAAAATCCAATGATATGGAAGCAATGCCAGTGCACTTCGGGACTTAAAAAAGAAATAAGAATAATTTTACTAGTTTACCTCCATCCACAGACTAATTGGCCTTCCCTAGATTTTTTGAGATCAAGCAAGTTTGGCAGGGTAGGATGTCCAGTTGAATTCCTTGTGGATGGATTCACTCCTTCATAGCCTCTTAACTGAATTTTTCAATATGATGTAAGAAAATCAAATAATTTCAAGCAGGGAACATACAATAAATGTTTTTAGAAATCATTAGACCAAAAGCAATGTTTAATAATATATGGCTATTGTGTTGTTACTGTTATCTGAAACAAAAACAGCTGTTTAGCAGAAGAGGGCAGTATTTCAGCATTGTTGATAGAGAAAACCTTATTGTTGTCTTTTTAAAAGCAGCAGTCTCTAGAGATCTAATACATACAAGACAATAAACAATCTCTTACACTGCAATGTAATATACTATTCAGTTAAAACGTAATCATTACTGCTTAACCATTATCAACTTCAGCATAGCCTACAAACCAAAATCCATATCATATTGTTCAGATGTTTATGTTATGAGTAGAAAACTCTTTAATAATGCAAAATTTAGATGATTTATAGTTGGGTTTTATTATCCTATGTTACATTCAGGCATTAGAAATCTGATACTCTTTGAATGAATAGTGAATAAAATTCATTTGTTAAGATCTGAATTTAAATAAAAGCAAAATAATCACAAGACAAAATGAACAATGGAACACATGGCACACACCAAGGCAGGATAAATATTTATTATTTATTTAGCATATGGCATATAGTATCAGGGCAATCTACAAATACTAGTCATAATGTAGTCTTGACAACCTTAATTTCTAGTTCATTCTGTTTGGCACTTGCATGCCTATCCTTGGTGCACTGCAGGGGGTGAACTAGTTTACATTAGCTAACTAGCAGTGCTCAGATTGCTGGTTCTTCCAGTCTCCTAAGTTACATTCAGGCATTAAAATCTTTCCTTTCCTTTCCTTGTGTTGTGTTGCCTCACATCCTGGTCAGGTGCAGCGCTGGCTTCTGCTCTCCACATACATGAATGCAGTTAGGTTTTTCTCACCAAAGTGGTATCCATTTACCTACTCACAATATTGCAGGCTTTTGAATTGCTGGATGGGCAGGTGCTGGGGAAGTGAGTAGTGGGAGCTCACCCTTTGTCATGGAACTTGAACCAGCAGTTCCAGCATCATTAAGCCACTGAGCCACTGCCTCCCCTGGATAAATAACAGACATATTCCTGGAAACCAACCTTAGGAACAGATCACTCCATCCCATCCCATTACTGGTAAGAATAAATATTTTAATGGCCTTAAATGATTTTATGATTGCCTAACAGGGTTAGAAACATATGGATCTTAAGGGAATTACTGTTCCAGAAAGTAAGTATCAGTACTGATAAGGTATCAGTATATCCTACACATGACAAAATGACAATGCTTTACTGCTTGGACTGAGAATGCATTGACTTGTCTAAATCTGACTTTCAGCAGAAACAATAGGAAAAATATGGCCCTGTGGATAACCATATTCTAAATATGAATGATTTTTAGTTGACGACACATTGAATGATCTGTAATAGCTTTGCAAGCTTCGCAAACTATACTAGTAATCAGTATAGCTTGCAAATAAATGGAGTTACAAGACAGAAATGAAAAGTGCCCATACTACTCATGCAACTGCATTCTGAACAAACTATAATTTCTGAGTGGTCTTGAATATAGCCCAGATAGAAATGTGAGGAAACACTGACAGTTGCATAGCTCTTGATCATCAGATTTGGGAAAACTTGTTAATGTCTACTGAGAAAAAACATGTATTCAGTAATTGCAAACTTTTGTTGGTTTTGTATAAAATAAAATTTATACACACATACACATAGACACACCAGATAAACACAGAGATAGAATATACCGAGAGAGACTGAGTATATTGTATATATTAGAAAACCACAGGGACTAGTTGCCAGGACTTAACACTGACTTGAAGGAACAAACATAGAGAAAACAATGTAGTATTTAATAGGTCTACTTTGCACAGATATTCAGAGGGAATATACAGCTTCGCTAGATGTGAGAAATGGTCAGGTAAGTTTAAAATTGACTCCTTAATGAACTATCAGGAGAATTTAGAAGCAGTTATATTTTATGATAAGCACACTAACACTTGAGAGATGCATCCCTCACCATTGCTAGCAATGAGATAATTTGTCTGGGAAGGGTAGAACAATTAGGTCAGAAATAAATAGTTATATTCCATCATCCTTAGAAGGGACACACTAAGGAAAGATAAAGAAGAGAACTGAATGTTTGTTTGCCTTAGTTAAATTCTACTTATTTAGTTATTTGGCTGGAAAAGTTGATATAAAAATGTATTTTTACACTTGTTATGCTAAGAGTAAAAGGAAATAAAGGGAAAATTGAAACAGCAGGAAAGCTTTGTGTAGTATATTTTGACTTATAAGATCAGAGCACATATAAGTTAATTTTTGAATGATATGTCCTATAATCTTTTGAGCTACTCATTGAATCATAAGACTGGAAGGGACTTTGGAAATCTTCTAGTCCAACCCTCTGCCCAAGGCAGGAGTCCTTATTGAACCCAGCAGTCCTTATTCTATGCTGGACAAATAGTTGTCCAATCCTTTTTTTTTTTTTTTTTTTTGAAATTAAGGAGAAACTTTCTAACAGTGAGAACAATTACCCGTCAGAACTTGTAGGTGCTTCATCACTGGAGTATTTAAAGAACAGACTGGACAGACACTTGTCTGAAATAGTATAGGATCCCCTGTTTGAGCAGGGGGTTGGATTAGAAGATCTTGAAGGTCCCTTCCAGCTCTATTCTGATTCTGAAACATCCAACAATGGAGTACCCACAACTCTGGGAAGCAAGCTGTTGCATTGATTAATTGTTTTCACTGTCAGGAAAATTTTCCCTATTTCCAGATTGGATCTATTTTTAGTGAACTTCCGCCCAATGCTTCTTATGCTGGTGCTTTGGAGAATAAGTATTGGAAGATGTACTTCTTCTCTTCATTAGGCTAACATCCCAGTTCCCTTATCTGTTTATCATACTGTTTAGTCACCAGGCTCCTTATCATCTTTGTTGCTCTTCTCTATTATCTTCCTGGGGTCTCTGCCTCTTTTTGGAATCACAGGGACAGAATTGAACAAAAGTGACTAATTAATTAAGTGGATAGTATCTATACACTACCAAAACTCTCATTTCACTAACCTTTAACTGAGTAAAATGCTGCATCATTAAGCATCAAATTTTAAAGTAAGATATCTCGAATGGGCAAACTTACAGAATGTGTCCAAAATCCGAGACCCGTGACTCCCAAGTAAATGAAATTTGTGGCTGCTTCAGATTGTTGCAGGGTGTACCTGAAATAGATGGAACCAAGTGCAAGTAGTTCTGTTATACAATTTTGCTATATTTTCTTCAATTATTGGAACTTCAAACAGAGTTGGTAGATACAGGATTGAAGAAATTGGCCATTACTCCCATTATACATTATACATCTCTTGTTCAAATTCTACATGAATAGATTTACTGTTCCCAGGTTAAACATACTATTCATATTAAGGGCAAATCCAAAGACTGGCTTAACTAAGGTTCTTTTGCAGCCCAGCATGAGCTTCTGGCACTTTTTCCTTTACATTATAAAGATGGTCAAATGCCCCTAAATTGGTGAGAATGAAGAAACAATATAAGGCCCATTTGACATTTTTTTTTTAAAGGGCTGCTTTAAATGAACATAGTGGCAGTTAATTTTAGCAGTCAGGGACAAATCACCAGTCTCCTAGCAAATTATAGAGGCTGTCAAAAAATGATTTGCCCCTACAATCCATAAAGTTTCCAGAAAGTCATGGGAAATTTATTTTAAAGTCTTTTACATACCCACGAGCAGGAACCCTGGTAAATCTAAAAACAACAACACTGTAATAAATTAAGGAACTCTTCCCAGTCCAAACAAGAAATCTTTTGAAGTCTTTGAAGTTAGGCAAAGTCTGACCAAATAATAGTAGAAATACCATTCTTCCTGAAATGCTGGAGGAAGAGTAAACTCTTGGCTCCTGTTTTATAATCCCCTTTTTAAAATGCAGGTTACATTAGTCATGTTCCTCAGGACTAGGTCATTGTCATTATTGTGTTACTGTTTTAAAAAGGGTATGGGGAATGTTTCCAAAGAAATATCACATTTGCTATGTACAATTAACATTTTTGCCTGTGATATGGATTGCAAATTACAAATAGGGATAGGGAAAAGATTGTGTGGGAAGTCAGCCCCCAAGAGAAGGAAATATTAAAAGGGCAGAAAAATATATTTCCTCAAAAGGATTTTAAAAGCAGAAATCAACCCTGCCCCCAAGTCTCTGTCCCAAGCAGAAGCCAGCTCTATACAAATGCAAATATAAACTATCAGGAAAGTTGGAGCTAGAAGCTAGAAGACAAAGACACCTAAAATCTGCATACCCCACCCCAACTCTAGGCGTCATTAGCCCTAGCACCAGGGAAGAAGGATATATAATAGGATTAACCCACCAACAAAAAGAATACCAGAAAGGCACACTCAGGTCAGAATACGTGACACAGGAAATGCAAAGCCTGACACAGGAAATGCAAAGCCTGAAACAGGAACAGGAAACTACTTTAAACAAAAGGCTTGAGAGGGGTATAAAAACCTACTAGCCACCTGTGCTCAGCCCTCCCCCCCCTTCTTTCCTGCCAGAACCATCTTTCTGTCTGACTCTTCAATAAACTGCAACCTTCTTTCTAAAGCAGTCACTGTGTTGTTTATTTATCCCCGGCTTGGATGAAACAGGATGAAGACTTTAATCCATCAATTGAAACTAGGCAGTAAGCAGCCTCTTTTTGACCCAACTGTTCTATGTTAGATCTTATTAAAATATATATGAAAATATTTAGAATTAAGATCTTTATAGATCTTAATTCTAAAAAGCCATTCATAGTCTAAGGGCTTTGCGGTATGAATAACTGCCTATCTCTAAATTTTCTATCTTGATAAGATTAGGCAGTGGCTATGTTCCAAATTTCCTCAGTTAACAATGCCATCTATTGGGAGCTGGGATGTTTGTCTTCTCTGTTGCAGGATTCATCCACAGATACATATGACTGCCATCCTGATGATATCCAGAAAGTTTTTGCAAGCCTGACTATTCTTCAAGGCTTTGTTGGTATGATTGTCAACTTGTCTATTTGCATTGTTCTTCTTCTGAAGAACAATGGAATAATCTATTATTTTATTTCATTTCATTTAAATTGTAAGCTGTCCAAAGCTGTCTGAGGTTTGATGATAAGTTGTATAAGTAAATAAATTTTGGAGAACAATTCTTTGGGAGAAGTATATTAATACAAATATAGACAGGTCTCCACACACTATGGTTAGAAATGGTGTAAATCTCAAAATATTTTATGTAACTCAATTCTTGTTTGAAATGGAATTACACATGTTTGTATTTTAGCCACCTTACTTACTATTTATTTAAACTCCTTATCAGATAGGTGGTCCAATTTAAGTTTCCACCTCCTTTCCACAAGATTGGGTGTCTGGATAGTTCAGTTCTCCTATAAACTGATAATGTGGCCATGATTTCATTAATACTGTAGGACTCAGAGAAGCCCTCAAAACATGTTAGTCATTTATTTTTTTGTTTGTTAAATTTATTTGCAGCTCATCTCACTGTGGGGATACTCTGGGCACTTTATAATAATAAAATGAAGAAAATAATAAAAATGTAAAAATAACAATAGTAAAGGAATGAAGCAATAAAAATAAACAGTGGAAGTACAATAGTATGAAATTAAAAAAATGAGAGGAGGGGGAGCAGGAAGTGCAGGGGGGCCAGCAATGTGCTAGTAAGCAATGATGAAATAACCAAAATGGTGGTTTTTGCAAAAAACAAATAAAAAAAAATTAAAAGTCATTTGGAATCGGTGGATATATAAATTGTAATAATTAAATTTAAATTAACTATCAAGAGGAAGAAAATTAAATAAGAATTCCAAATATTTGGAGTTGGTGCCCCAGACTAGAGTTGTTTAGAAGATGCACATTGATCATGATGCTTCATAATCACAAACAAGTATAGCAACAGTCATGAAGTTTATCCAGACAAAATGTAGAGACTGCATACAAAAGTTCTGAAATCCTTTACTGCAAAATCTTTGGCCCAAAGACTTTATGTTGCCCAATTTTTATAATGCCTCTATGCCCTATGCCCAGGTAGTTGACAAATTTTTATTCTTTCTTTACTGACACATTTTACAGATCAAAACAAAAGTGTTCTTGATAATTTTCTTCTTACAATCAAAAACCATTTATCACATTTAATGCTGCCAGGTTTTGCACTGCAGCAATTAAAATTCATAAATGGATAATTACAGAGAGAGGACAAGAGCAAACACACTGGCAATCTTTTCCTTTCAATCATTTTCACAATTACACTTTTTCAGGCTGAAGTCAACCTTCTCACTCTTATTATATATATTTTATTAACTATAGACTTCTTATTAATTGTATTGAAATACAATTGTTTTCTCATAAAAGTTGATCAGTGGCTATTAGTTTAACATTTTGATATTTTATTAGGCCTTTATGCTATGAACATTAAAATAAGTTTAACTTTTATTAATATTTTATTACACAGTTTTTCTGTTTTTATTTTACTATTTTTATTATTTCATTGCATTTATATTTTTTATTTTGTGTGCATCTATTTAATTTTATTTTCTCAGTTCTTTTTTCTCATATTAATTAAGTTATATGAATCATTGGTCAATCACTGTAGTAAATTTGATTGATATTTAAATGTTTGTTTGCTAATGTAGATTAATAAGGCTAATTAGTTGGTTATATGTTTTCTAAACATATCTGTATGTTTAGAAAACCAGCAAAAAGAATTTAAACTTCTCCAAGAATAAATATCAGTGCTGTTGAGGGCAGTACATTACCCATTTTGATTAAGATTACAATCTACAAATTCCTAAAATGAAAATAATTAATGTTATTCAGGCAGAACTAAAGTTCTTTTAAAAAAAATATTTTAGAGATGACAGTGTGAAATCACTTTTAATTAAAAATGAATGTACACAATCCAGAAATAGAGCTTTTTCCTTAACACACTTGAAATAATAAAAAGATTCTGTAGCAAATGTCAGCATTTCTATTATGTATTTCTTATTATTATCAAGTGACTGTTTATTAATAACAAGAAAAAACTTACATATACATACACATGCATACTTACACAAACATACACAACAACATACAGCTCTATTAACACATTAAAAATAGCAACAATTTGAAAACTAAGATAACTGACTTCAAAGAAGATGTGAGAGAAAGACCAGGCATTTGTAAACTAAATGAAAACATTCTAATTTTCCAGGCAATTAAAGGCCCTGGGGAAAAAATAGACCTATATTTCTTTGGAGAATATTTATGTTTAAATGGTATCTAGGTATAACAATTCATCCCCCTTAGAAAGCTGCCTATAGTTGCCTGGATTGTTGATAGAAGAATTGATTATGAATGCCTGTGATCTGGTTTGATTATTCAATTATCTTGGATGGCTATGTTTATTGAAATTCTTATAGATTGACTAGAACTATTTTTTCTAGAAGTTTCAACAAAGCCAGCAACAGAAAAACATGCTTCAGACTGAAGTGTCATCTGTTTGATCAGCAATACAGACACAACAATGCAATTAAGTGGTACTGTAAAAAAAGACTCTCAAGCTTTTTCTTATCTCTGGAGGTGGGGAGGGGACAAAGGGCAGTAAAAAAAGAAGGAATAGGAACAAGAACATATTAACACTGGATGCAGTGTGTAAAATAAGACAAAGGTGGAAAAAGGCAGCAGGATGGCTAGCTTCATTGTGAAAGATTAATAGGCTTGATAGTGCTACATATGACTGGACGTTATATATAGACTTAAATATTTTTAAGGTAAATAGATTAGCTAGTCCGTGAAATTTTGAAGTAACAGAAGTCGAAAAGACTATTAACATAGATTTTATATTTAGACAAATATTTAAAATTGCTATCTCGATGGATACTGCTGTTGTGAAAGAATACACTACGGAGCTGCAGTCAGTAGCATATAAACAGGGAATAACAGGACAAAATGAGCTGCACTCTCTTTGAGGCAACATAATGGAATTGATGGCCTGTTTATTAAATTTATAGATGACATAATATTGGGAGGTCTGGTCAACATTCAGGATAGCACAACAAGCTTTTAATCCAATCTGCACAAGTTTAGAAAATTGGCTGGAGGGAATGATGTCGTTCAATAGAACAAATGTAAGATATTACACTTAGGAAAGAAAACTATAGAATACAATTACAAGATGGCAGATTCATGGCTTGGAAGTCCTATATTGGAGAAAGGCTTGGATGTGATCATTTTTGTTAGATGAATAGAAGTCAGCAGGTTAAGACAGCAACAAGATGTAGCCTTTCTGAGCTATGTTAGAAGAAACTTTGAGGACAGGCTGGAGGAACTTGAGATGTTCAGTTGGAGAAAAAGATGATTGAAGAAAGACACACTATCAGTTAATGTAGGGAAAATCAAACAATTCTCTGATGACACAGACTTGGATCTGAAATAACCAACATGTTAGTTATATAGTTGTTTAAATATAAGCAAAAAATTCCAAATGTAAGATCTGTAGCAAAAGAAAAGTTTTCCTACAGAGTTTGTGAGTTTTGTGTCTCTGAGGTCTTTAACAATTGACTAGATGATGATCTTTTGAAATTTTTTCACTGTTTTTTTTTCTGCATATTGCAGATGGTTTGACTAAATTATTCTTATAACCCCTTTCCACAATTCTATGAGAGGTGCTTAAGATTGAAATTTTACATTTATGTACTGTATAATAATAGGTGAGAATGAACTTGAAGGACAAGGGAAAGAGATGCCGCCAGGGAAAGATCTGATAGGAGAGGGAAAAGCCCTTGAGGGGTTAATAGTCAGATGGTGACACTTAGGAAGAACCTGACCTATTGGATCATGAAGTCAAAGGTGGCCATGGGAGATATGTACCTTCAGATTTGCTGTTAATGTAGGCTTACAGTAAAGTAGTATTAGCTCATCTAGTTGTGTTTCCTGTCCAAGTTATCTGGGAGGACTGACATCAATCTTGCAAATCTCTTATTCTCTTCCAAACCCAAGCATTTCAAGGATGACCTCTGATTCTCAAGGAACCCCGCTGAACATCTGGCAATTGCATTGTTATAACACCACCAATCAATACATATACAGATGACCAACTTACAGAATGTCATGATAAAACTAATGCAGCAATGGGACAAAATTTGCTCAACCTGCAGCAGCCCAAGAGATAGTGGCTCAACCAAAGTTTCCCATGGAAGTTTGCCTGAGAAGTTTGGAGGGGACCAGGATCAATTCCTGGCTTTCATCACACAGTGTGGAATGTTTATGGTAGCCAGGCTAGTGGAGTTTCAAATGATCACACCAAAGTAACCTTTGTGCTGAGCTTGCTGAAGGAAGCAACAGCCAAGTGGGCAACATCGTTCATTGATGGGAATGACCTGATTCTGGACAACTATCAAGACTTCATTTGTAAACTCAAAGGAGACTTTGGGGATTGTATAAAGAAAATCACAGCTAGGCAATCACAGCTCAAGAGGGACAAAGAAAAGTAAGGGAATATATTTCAGACTTTAAATTACTTGCTGGTGATGTAAGGTGGAATGACTTAGCCCTGATTGACCAGTTCAGGGAAGAACTGTTCGATGACCAGAAATACTTATGGAAGACCTTGGAGGTGGGAGATTTGTATCTTTAGACTTGCAAATTTCTGCAAATATAGCCTTACAATAAAATAGAATTAAATCTGGTTTACCTAGGAGGGCTGACAGTTTGCTCCTTTCAGCTCTTATATTTTCATATTTTTTCTTGTATGTGCCTGTTTTATGTAAAACAATAATTCTTTAATGAAAATCCACAAGTGTAAAAACTTTGATTTGTAATACATATATTCATTATGGGAACTGCAAATTATTCAAGTAATATGCTACAGGTATAATGTTACATTTGTGAAGCTTTTAATCAGTATTCCTTGTCTTGTTTTCTTTTGTGGTCTTTTATCACAAAGTGATAAAAGTTCAATTTATAATGCCTGATTCTGCAATATGTTTAGGTTATGACCATGGTTTTCATGGAGTTGCCCAATGAACTATGACAAGTGGTATTGAGTACAATAGGTAAACTATGGATTGAAATAAGCTATTGTGATTACTATGCAATTATTATATCATCTCACAAGTTTTAAGAAATATTGCTCTCTCTATTTCAAGAGTATTGAAATATTATTATGATAGAGTCATAATGTCTTGTTATAATTGCTGATAAAATATCTATTTTATTTCCATATTCCTAACTTGCTCTTAAGTCCTGCATCAAGAAATTCAGTACAGTTAGGAATACATGAGAAATTCACTATTTTGCAACATACAAAACCATTTGGGGGTAAAAATATATCCTTAGGTAAGTTTGTTCTATCTGTTCCAAAAGAATACTATCTTAATGGAAATATTTATCTTATTTAAAATAAGTTAAAGCAATAATTCAAGTCAGTACAAAATGAAAGGTGGATATATGTGCTGTTTTGAATATAATTGAAAATCAGGGACTAGGGATTATTGTCTTAAAAATAAAATAAAAACTGTGCTAGTAAAATAGTCACAGAAGAAACATCAATTGGTTTTGAAACAATAACTATCTGAATATTACAAACCAGCAGTGGGATTAATAGTCTTTAATACACACTGTGATATAGTCAAAGAAAAAAAGTTTACCGCTTGGTTTATTGCCTGATTTATATAAGAGAATAAGTCATCCACATGGAGCTCCATTTCCATCTGTCCTGTTTGCCATCGTTCGCTCCCTAGAGACTAAAACGGAAGATCTGTAACTTGAGCTGGCCACAAACAAGGAGTGTATATCGAAGGTGGTGACCCTTTGAGAGCTGTATGCAACGAAATTTCATTTTGATGTATGCCGATTGGTGTACTTTCAAAGTGACAATAAAGTTATTATTATTATCTTGCAAGAAATCTGCAAGAATCAATAACATGCCATCTGAAAGATTGGGTTTTTTTCCATAATGTATGCTTCCACAAAATTATTATTGTTGTTGTTTTTGCTGCTGCTGCTGTTATTTTTGTTATGTATTTTTTGACATAGTATGTCACCCTCCCATGGTGAGTGAAGCAAAATCTCTCCATAACAGGTGGTAAATTTGTAGCAAATATATTGTTAGGTATTTGGAAGTGAGAAAAGCAGATAACTGGCTTTTTTTGGGGGGGGGGTATTATTTTACCTTTGAACTCCTTATATGCTTTAATTTAGCTCATAGAATGACATTGAAAAATATATATTTTTAATTAGGTAAATTGCAGTTAGGTAAGTTTCACTGAGGTAAATTTTTGGTCATTTTAGAATTTCATAGAGTTAGTATCATCAGTAAAACAATATCTAAAAATAAGTATTTTAGGTATATTTAACTTACCTGACTCTCTGTGTGCATGCTAATTCTCACTGCTTATCAGTAGGGATGAAGACTCTCTGGGCTGATGGATTACTTAATTTTTGCTATATTTAAGATTTTGATTAACAGTTAAAGAATAATCTTAATATTGTATCTCTGATAACTCATCAATAGATGAAAAAAATAAACCAAAGGAATATTAAGGATAATTCAAAGAATGTGATGCAGGAGGACCAAGGTAGTGAATACTACTATTTGTTTATTTGTTAGAGTTCTATCCTCTTTTCTCTAGCCTTCAAGATGTAATATATTGTATTCTCTACCACCTTGTCTCTATTGTTCTCTCATGCTGCTTCAATATATTTCTTTCCTCTCTCTAGACATGCTGTCACTCATCCTTGCTTATCCAGATACCTCACGGCCAATTTGCTCAGGAATGGTATAAACATCACTTTGAAGGTTGATACATTGTTGGCAACTGCCTAGGCAATGTGGCACCATAGAACCTTCTCAGTTTGTTGCTGATATATTTCTATCAGAGAACACTTTGAAATTGAAAAATATAGAATGAGTCTCAGGGGACAAGCAATATAGTTTCAGACTTGGGATAGTGTGGCATCTTTTAAGTGACAGCAGGTGGAACCTTGAATTTATTTTAATATTTGGTTTTCTTTCTTGTGTTTATTTACTGATCTTGTATGTTCCTTCCACTGGTTTTTTTTTCTGATTTTTTTCTTTTTTTATTTTGTGTCATGTCGTGTTGAGGACAAATTTAAAGATACGGTAGGGTAGTAAGAAGGGCTCAATTCTGTATTTTTATTGCATCTACAAATTGCTGCAGCTCAGAAAATTATCTGGTTCTGTTGGGGAAAACTGGACCAGAAAATCAACTGCTGAACCATCACAAAGAATTCACTTTCTGTCTGGAGGATAACATTCTAATTGCTCAGAGCTGGACATCAGCCAGGAAGTTCCAGCTGAGATGACAGTGCACAGTTATCTAAAATCAATTTGAACCTTTAGGTCACGAGGAAGTAGACTGAAATCACTGTGCTGTTAACAGCTTGTGGATAGGATCCTTATCTAACCTAACTAGTGAAAACTGCCAGGGAGGTGATGGAAGGAGAAGTGTTTGTTCCCACCTTAATAAAAAAAAACAGTGATGTGTCTCCTCTTCAAAAGGCCATCTACCAATCTAACTACTTGGTACAATTATCAAACAGTCTGTAATTTTCTTTTTCTAGGTAAGGTATTTGAAAAAATAATAAAGGGATGTTGGTACAGAGATTACTCAGAATGGATCAGAATTCAAGCCTGAATATTGGAAACGACATTGGTTGTTTTATAGATTATTTTTGTTGGGTCTGGGATTAGAAAAGTATGACCTTTGTGGTAGTGCTGGATCTTTTGATGGCTTTTAATATCATTGATCATGATATCAACTGTGACTATTGGGAATGAGGACCCATAGTGAGACCACAATAGTACATCCAGTTTTGGTCACCACAATATAAAAAAAAAAAAGATACTGAGATTCTGGAAAGAGTGCAGAGAAGAGCGACCAAGAGGATTAGAGAAGTGGAGACTAAAACATATGAAGAATGGTTGCAGGAATTGGGTATGTTTAGTCTAGAGAAAAGAAGGACTATGGAGACATGATAGCAGTGTTTCAATATTTGAGGGTTGCCACAAAGAAGAGGCGGTCAATCTATTTTTCAAAGCACCAGAAGGCAAGACAAGAAATAATGGATTGAATTTAAACAAGGAGAGAAGCAACCTTGAATTGAAAAAATTTCCTAACAGTCTGAAAAATTAACCAGTGGACTGGCTTGCCTACAGAAGTTGTGGGTGCTCTATTGCTGGAGGCTTTTAAAAAGAGACTGGGTAGCCATTTGGCTGAAATGGTATTGGGTCTCCTGCTCAAGCAGGGGTTGGAATAGAAGTCCTTCAAGGTCTCTTCCAACTCTGTTATTCTATGTTATTCTATTTTAAGTGTGGTGACTTACTTCTTCTCACCTGTTATCTGCAACTTGTTATACATTGGGCTGTTTGAATACAATTCAGAAATTTCATTTTTTTCAGCATGCAGTGGCAACTAGCTATTTACTTGAACATACAAAGATTTGTCCATGAAGCACTGTTACTAAAATAAAGAAGCTGCCTTATAGTTTCTGGCTGCAGTTCAGTATGCTAGTTGTTACTTTAAACCCTAAAAGGGCCAGGATTTGGATATCTCCACACTGCCTTGTCTGAACTGAATCTGTTCATCTGGTGAGTCCTGCAAAGGACGAAGTTGAGGATCCCTCCACTAAGAAAATATCATATACAACAACCCATTATTTAGTTTTCCTGCTGTTATCAAACCTTTTAAGGAATAACTTCTTCCTAACCCTCTTTGGCATCCAAACAGCTGTGAAGACATGGTTTTTTATGAAAACCTTTGACTACTAAGCAATGATTTTTCTTTCAGTTTTATTTTTAACCTTATGTTATTAATTCCTATAAATCAATATTCAGAAAGTAAGCCACTCTTACTTTTATACACTGCCACAGGAGCAGCAGTCTAAATATAAGTCATGCACATTTTTTTGATACAAATCTTGGCCTATTATTCATAATTAAAAAAATCTTCATTTCCTGTATGTATTCATTAACTCCATTTCATAACAGCAGACCATTGTATCCTACATTCTCCTCAATTGTATCCTTCTCTTTCTCTCAGTTTCTTTGACAAACATTTGTCTCTCTTCTTCATTTATTAATTTGTGCCCTTTATCAGTTATTTCTATTACATTCTACATTGCAGTGTTCCATATCCCATTACAGTCACCAGATGAATTCCATGACACCCATCATGGAAGTGAGGAATAGAGACTTTCACATAATAAAGCAACCCCCCCAAGCCCCCCACACCATATAAATTGATTACAAAGCTTTAGCCAATCTGTCACCGGCATCATTTTGCCAAGAACAGTACCAATTTGAGCACATTTTATATAGTGTGCTATATTCACAATTAAAAAAAAAGAACAGTTTTATCCCATGCTAACATACTGGTGCTGGCAAGGTGGTAAATGCAGTATGCTGAGACAAACTGCAATAGCTCATCAAAATACACTTCTCTCTTTATTTGAACTTTTTCCAGGTATCTAATCAGATGGCTGGAACCACTGCCTAGTTAATTTTAAGTCTATTTGTAACAAATTTCAAAGCACACAGTTTTCCCCTTTTCCTGGTGGTCTAACATTTTCTAGTAACTAAACACTGCAAGCCAAATCTAATTTCCACAGAGGAAATTACTGAAGAATTGAAGCATATCAGTTTTGCTGGTTGCATCCTGTAAACTTTCAAAGTCCATCTGTGCTCCTGCCCTGGCATGCTTCAAATCTCATCGTCTTCCGATCCCAGGAACAAAGTTGTTTGGTTGACTAAAGCTTATCTTCTGATCTTTGCTTCTAGAAAAAAATAATGTCAGTACATCTGACAGATATAACATCAGTTTTCATCTTTGTCTCTTGAGCAATGAGCTAGTGTTCTGATGATCTGCATGGCTGCCAGTTTCCTGATGCTCTACAGATTTCCCTCATACTTAAAAGCACTTCAAAATCCATGCCCAAGTGTAAAACACCAAACCTGTTTCATTATTCTTCATCTGTGCCATACACATTATAGAGCAATTTTAAATATATATTGTTGTATTTCTGCATTACAGACATCTTACTGAAGATCAGGATGCTATACAATTAATATGCATGACAATGGCTAAGACTCCCAATGTATGCATCACTCTTACTGTATGTATTGCATAGGAATTTTAACTACACCGGAGAATTAAAATCACTAAGTACATTCCATGATACCATTGATTCTTTGTTACATGCAGGTTTTTGAAATTTATTTTACTTATTTAATTTATATGCCACCCATCTCACAATTCCAGGCTACTAGAAATATAAATATTGGTGGTTATGGAACTGGTCAAGGAAATCTGAATAGTTTACAGATTTCTCAGACAGAAAGATCAGTTGGGAAAGTCTTCCACATTAACAATTTGTCTAGATATTTTATTTCAATAAACTATTTTTAAAGGAAGCAACCAACTTTGAAGGAAGTGAATGATGCATTCAAACAGATAACAATACCTACTTCTCATAGCTAAAATATGTTTTACAGGACCAATTTATATTTAGAAAAAATGTACTACATTACATATAGTATGTATAATATGCATTTAAGATGTAAAGATTTTTGCATTTTTGTAAATGGTAGCCAACATTATATATGTTGTGCTTGTTGGTTTGGAAATATGTGCTATATATATTTAATATAAAAATACTGTAGATGTGAATCTAAACTTACATTTAATATAAAAAGGTTTTTTTTTAAAATTACATTGCTTTTTTTAACTGCTCCATAGCAGCAAAACAATGAAAACACAAATTACACAGCGCCAAGGCCACCGTTCAAAATCTAGAGCAATACAAATTAAAAGCCAATTAACAGCCAATTCAAAAACTTGGGAACATAGAAAAGTCTTCACCTAGTGTTGAAATTATGCTAATGCTAATTGGGCCTTTTTGGTAAAGGAGTTCCATAAATTTTACATGTGTGGGAAAACACAACAAAATCTCTTCCCCTTTAGAGACCCCAGCTCACCGCCTTTGCTGGGGACCATTATGAATTAATTTTTGATATTTACAGTATATTGAGTCTAATGTTAACTGATTACAAACTGCACAAAAATATAGCTGTATTTTCTGTCTCATTTTGGAAGTGGGTGAAAAAGATTTAACAAGAGTTAATTAATTTGAAAATAAGTGACCAGATGCTTTAGTTTAAAACAATTTTAGATTTCTAGCATTTGTTTTGAGAGCTAGATTGGTGTGGTGGTTAACACACTAGGCTAGAAATCAGGAGAATGTGAGTTTTAGTCCCACCTGAGGCATAAAGTCAGCTAGATGACCTTGGGTGAACTTACCCAATCTCTCTCTCTCTCTCAGCCCTAAGAAGAAAGCAGTGGCAAATCACTTTGAAATCTTGCCAAGAAAATTAGAGGGACTTGTCCAGGCAGTCATCAGAAGTCAAGACTGACTCTAAGGCAGAAAAAAAGTAGTTGTTTTACATCAGTTGGACCACAGCTCTCATAGTGAGAAAATGCTGACCTCTCTAACATATCTAGAATGTAAGTTATAAAATTCTAGCTGTTGAATGGAAACTCCCAAAATATATTACTATATGATAGATTTCACAGATTTATGAGTATACTTTTAATTTTCCTGTACTTTCCTATGTATCATCCATTTTGAATTAAATCTTCTACTTTGCTGTATACATTTGAAACCATTCTCTTTGGCTACATCCAAATCATAATGAACATCTACCAATCTGCTATCTTCTGCATCTAAGGTGTACATTGTATGAGAAGACACATTTGTATTAATACATCGTTAGTACAATTAACAGATCATTTTATCTCTGTGTTACCTACACTTGTTTTTTTTGTTGTTGTTGTTTTGGTAGTGCCTTCAAAACATCTCGACTGGCAAGTGCCAGGAATAATCCCTGCAGTTTTCTTGGTGAGATTTTGGATCTGGTTTGCACTGCCTTCCTTCTTCCTAGAGCTGTGACAGATCGACTGCTTTAGATTGGCTTTGGTGCCTAAAGTGGGACTAGAACTCAGCCTCCCAGTTTCTAGTCCAGTGCCTAAAAAAAAATTATATTTTGAAATACTGAGTTAAGACATAATAGTTAACTTAAAAGGTGTTCTTTTACAGTAAAAATTTCTGAAACAAAATTGTTATTTAACAGGGTTCAATGTATACTTACCGTTCATTTAATTATTCAGATCAGTTTTCTGAATGGCTAAAAGTAAGCTTTGCTGATGGTCTGTCAGACACTGTTTCATGAAAGCAAATAAAAAACAATAACAAAGAAACTATAAAAAAAACTAAAAAAGAAATGGTGAAGACTATACTTAAGCATAATTATAAACAAAAATTAATCTTCCCAATTATTGCAAGTGTATGTACATTTTAAATTGTAAACCTAACCAGAAATGTAAAAAAATATTTATGACATTGGTTATTTTCATTCTACAACTTAACAAGTGATGTTTTGTACTAACCATTTCTAACTAAGAATCATGGACTGAAGCTATTTAGTTAATATAGGAAACTTCAAAGAGAACAAAATTTGCCTAATTTATTTTCTATTCTACCTCATGCAGAATAAGCTGCTAGGTTCCACTGAGACAGACAGATAACTCGGTGGAATAAGTCAAAACAAAGATTACTTTTATTCTAGGTATCCTCAAAACATTAACTCACATTTATGTAGAAGTTCTTCTAGAATATAGGCAGTAATATGGACTCATTTTGCAGGTAAATGAACAATGGATTTTCCCTCTTCTGCATACAAGTTAAATGCTTTGGCACAGAGCTTCCAGCTGGAACCCATGCAGAGAGATAATACAAAGGCACAAAGGCATGTAACAGGATGTCCTGCAATAACTTTTAACTCCTCCCACTGACTAGATAAACTATAGGATTAACTGACTGCTAAAACTACATTACCCATAAGCCATCTCTTAAGGAAACAGCATTTAACCCTTTAAATGCTAAACATTCTAACATGCAGTTCTTAAGCTAACTGACTGGTCCAGCACATTGTCCTTCATATATGCTAGATACACACACACACACACACACACACACAATTGCTCTGAGTCCAACACTTTCGCACCTCTGTTCTGGGGAAAAAAAGAAAGACTTCCCAATCAAACGAAGGGCAAAACTGGAAATAAAAGCAATACACACAGACACATGTCTCTGCAATTATTCAACCTCCATGAAATATTCTATTTATTAAGGCTAGGGAAAAACTTCAAGACATATTTTATAAATAGTTAAAGTCACTTTGTTCTGCAAGGCTGACATGCTTGGGAAGTTATTCTCAGTTATCTTTGCACGTGAGCACCTGTGCAGCCAATGCCATGCACATATAGAGAGAGTGACAATCAGAAGCCTTGCAAACAGCACAGCTGTTTTAACATTTTAAAGCAGTGTTTTATCTGTGCTCATTTGCATTGCAAATCACTGCTTCCAAAGGCTTTGCACAGGGACATTGCATTTTATGAAAAGAAAGGTATTAGGAGAACAAAGAACAAAATTCCAGTGACTGGTGTCTTCAATGTTTCCAAGCTCATTTATTGAAACAAATCTGTCAAGAACATAGTATTTTTTTTCATAATTCTTTTTAATTTAAATTACGTACTGAAGAAATTACAATGAACAGAAAATAAATGTAGATACAAATCTAAATAAATGAATATATGCTTTAGAAAAAGTCTGACTTCCAAACTGAACTGAATTAGTCCAGAGAGATTTGGGCTTCAATTCAGGTGAAACAGAACCTGAAGAAAAAGCCTCATTTCCAGCATGGATATCTGAAGGATATAGAAAAATCTCTACAATGTTTTTCATCTGTTTTGGCTCAGCCATGCCCAGTACTTATGTCACCACAATCATCACTATAAACAACCTGTGGCTTAGTGCTGAATTTCAGTTGGAATAACTCCTTCAAATCAAAAATTCAGTCATGGTAAATTTCTTTTCATTTAACACTCCTAATAGCAATAGCAATAGCACTTAGACTTATATACCACTTCACAGTGTTTTACAGCCCTCTCTAAGCTTAGTAATATTACCAGCTTAGCTGCTTACTGGAATGTAGTAGGCATAGTATACCCTGCCTTCAATAATAAAGTTTCCCATGAATATTTAATAGAGAAGAGGAAAACATGGCTTATACTACTCTATTATGAGATATACATCAATGGCTCTGCATCAATCTGGAATGAAGTATTAAGTGATGAAGCCCTGGATTCTCTCCTTGGCCTTATGGTCATCAATGTATTAAAAATACATTGTTAAAATAGTGATTAAAATAGCCACTATTTTCATGATATTAGTCTATGTTCATTCTTGATTCCATCTTTTGCTTTATTTTACACACTTCTTTGTCTCTCTATTGTATTCAACGTACTTTTAAGTTTGTCCTGAAAAACAGAACTCTCACTTCCATATGATTAAGTGGAGAAAAGCAAGTTATTATATGTAGCCATTTTTATTTCTTTCAATAAGCATTAATTACAAATAGTAAGGTTCATAAACCTTGATATTTCAAGATGCTTCTCCAGACAAATGCCTTTGCATTTTAGTTCATAGAATTCTTACATAGGAAATTCATTGCCTCGTGATATCCATAATAATAAAATTTTGTTTCATATGATGCATTCATATTTGAAACTTATATCACAGAATGGATCAACCAGAAATGTACAGGCATCTTAGGTATTTTAGATATTGCACAGAATTGTGAAAGGCAGGACAAAACGTCCCCTTGAAAAATTAAGGAATGGAAGGGTCTCTATAAATAATTAGATTAAGTTGTTCAGGTTGCAGCACTACTTTACCAAGCTAGATAAACATCATGATGTGTCTACACATTACAGGCAAATTATCTTCTCGGTATGTGATTTTTACAAGACCATTAATAGTGACTCAGGATATATGCAACGAAAATAATATGTGCCCAAACAAGACTTGTATAGTTATAAGATAATAAATTCACTTTATGTACTGTACTCAACACTGGAAAAGTATATATCTTTGTCCAGAAGCAGCAAATTGCACAAGCAACATTCTAATGCTATATGTTCCAAATCTTTAAAGGAAATATTTTAAATCCCAACTTATATGTAGATTAGGTATTAATCATGTATAAAATGTTATTGTCTCTTTAATATTTTCACTGTTGATTTATACCAAGGATTGGCCAATATTTCATTATTTGCTTCTTATACAGCATGGAATAAATATTTTCAGGATGCAAGAGCCAACAAAGAAGTTGTTAAATAAGTATTAGCTTTGCACCCAATTTTATTTTCTCTCTAATCTTTTGTAATTGCTTTTACTCAAATTTCTGTATTGTTTGGGAAAGGTTTTTGTAAATAATTTATTAATTCACCTATCCTTACCTAAGAGTAAACCTCACTGAAAACTGAGGCTTATTTTGTGCATAGCATTGCACCCTTAGAATCACCCAGTTAGAGAATTGCTCCTCTGTGACTAATACGATCAATGTATATGCAAATTCTGAGAAATCGCTTTCCATTACAAATTCCTTGAGCCTGAGTCAGTTGTTTTTACATGAGAAAATCACAATGCAGAGGTCCTCAGTGGGTTCTGAACTTGGGAGAAGGTAGGAATAGTCAACTGGCTGGCAACTGAAGTTAGTCTTTTTTAAAAAGACATTAAATTCACAAATTTCCTTTTCTAGTCATATCCAGAAATGGCTTGCTAACTATTTTTACTTTAAGACCTTTGGATTGATTGGAAATGCTGGTCTGAATCCTTCAATCATTTTTAAAAAATTGAATATAAGTTTAAGATTTTTTTTAAACTGAAATATTCAGCAAAAAATTAAATAAGGCTTTGATTCTAAACAATTATAAACAGATTAAGGGACCACGTACATTTGGAATAAGATTTTTGAATTAATTATAAAGACTTCTAACCATGGGAAACAAATTTGTTTGGGCTTTTAGTCAAAGACAGTAATTTTAAAAATGTTAAAAATCAGACACTAGAGAGAACTATAGATGTTAGTTAAAAAAAATAAACAAACCAGAATAACAGCTGATTAACTTGAAGGTGTAAAATGACGCAAAACATTTTAACATTTAAAATACTGAAGGGGAATTGAAAATAGAATCAAAATTTAGTATCAACAAGGTCAATAGCAATATTTGCTTCCATTGATTGACTGAATGCAAATGATGTTAGAGAAGAACTGGCAGTGAGGAACAAATTTTCTTTGAACAGGCAGGCATGGCATTCAAAGTGGATCTACAAAACACAGATTATGAGAATAACATAGAAAGGAGATCTCACTGGATATCCAAAAGAAACTGGTTGATGTTTCAAAAATCAAAAGCGAAATACAAATAATAAATCAAGAGGATGAGCTGGATAATATTTTATTGGATTTACAAAACAGGTTTGTTAAAATAATAATAATAATAATAATAATAATAATAATAATAATAATAATAATAATAATCTGGGACTTCAGAATTCAAACAGACCAGCACCTGCAACATAACACCCCAGACTTAACAATTGTCGATAAGAAAGACAAAAAAGTCTGGATAGTGGACGTGGCAGTGCCTGGAGATAGCAGAATAGAAGAGAAAGAACTGGAGAAGATAACAAAATACAAAGACCTACAAATAGAAATAGAAAGACTGTGGCAAAAGCAAGCAAGGGTAGTACCAATAGTAATAGGCTCCTTGGGTGCAATCCCAAAACAACTGGAGCACCACTTGAACACCATTGGCATTGACAAATTCGCTATTAGTCAATTGCAAAAGGCGGCCTTATTAGGAACTGCTTCCATCCTGCGACGATATCTGTAATACCATCAAACATCCACATCTGCCTATCCCAGGTCCTGGGTAAGGACTCGATAGGTAGACAAAATGCCAAATCCAGTCTGAACATCTGGCTGACTGTGCGATGATCCATAATAATAATAAATGAATGGTATTATTTTAAAGGACTAAAGTAGGGCCCCCCAACTTCCGGGTCTGTTTGGAACCAGGTTGTGCAAATGGTGGGCGAGGGTGCTGCATGGCTGAATACATTATACCCAAAAATACTAAATAGAAAAAAGTCGCTCATAGCAAGAAAGAACTAAAAGATATTTGTAAAAAGTTTCATAGTAGTTCTAATGATACCAAAAAGGGATTTGACTACTCCCTTTTTAATGATACCTTCTAAAATGGCCAAAAGGAATTAAAAATTCTAAACAAAAGCTTCATTAAAAATTGATAAGTATGAACAATATCTACTTTGTCCTTAAAAATAAAAATAAATTTTTGCAACTTTAATCTAAGGGAAGACAAAATCATTTTACCTGGACTTGCTCTTAAGTTATAGCTACAGTAAAAACTGCCTTTTCACTTAGATTGAATTTGGTACAATTTGGTACAATGGGGATTAAATTTCCTTGGTACACCCTTTTTTCCAAGAGTTTTGTAGTAACAAACAATTATGACAGACTGTCACCAGTCAAGTTGAGCCTCCTGATACATTCCTAATTCTTACTCTTAAATTCTCTCTTTTTTGTCTACCCCTAGAAAAAAACAAAAACAAACAAACAAACCTATTTTGGATCTTCTTCCCCCAAGACATAAATTAGCAGAATTTAACAAACTTTGTTAAGTTGTGCCAAAGAGTATCAGTGGTGCCCATGAGGAAAACTTTGATCCGAAATTTTGCTAAGAAAACCGTGAAGTCAAATCTGTAGAAAGAAATCCACTGCCAATAGAAAATAAAGGAAGGTAACACAATAAATAGGTTGACTAGCACAGCTAGTTACTTATTATCACTTAAGTATACTGTATATTGACTATAGAAAGAATGATTGGGGATTTCTTCTTGGATGTTCATAGGCAGCCTTCTTTTTAAAAAAATTCTTCCTGCCTTCATTTTCATCATTTTTCATGGGCATTTATCCCAGATGTTATAGAAAGTAAGGTCCAAAGGAAGTCAGCTTTTTTTGAAGTCTGATGGTTGCTTCATACAAATTGTCTATTTATGATGTCCTGGGTATTTTCAGTGTGTAGCCAAGATATCAGAAATCACCTAGGGACACACCTGCTTATGACCTTGCCAGAATATTAAATATAGAGTTTTCTCCAGTCTCCCCTTGAGTACAAATGGAATCACATGAAATAAGCTGAATAAATAAATAAAACTGGATTCTGTCATTCAGACTTTCAACATGTTAGGTTATCAAAAGCTTTTATGGAACTCCGTTGTACTAAATCAAAACTAGGCTCTGTTGTACTAATAGAAACTGTACTTGTAGAATTTTTTAAGGTTGTAAGATAATTTATTTAGCCAGCAGGAAGGAAATGATTTATGTTTCCTTATTAAGAAATGATATATTCCTCTTATTCTACTCACAGCAAATCACTTATGATTTTCTCAGTGAAATAATAGAAAAAATAGTTCAAGTACCGTATTTTCCGATGTATAAGACGACTTTCTAAACTCTGAAAATCTTCTCAAAAGTCAGGAGTCGTCTTATATGCAGGAATATACGGGTAGCTGTTCTCTGAATTTAAAACCAATCTGCCCCCTAGTGGCCAGCCCTATTTTTTTTTTAACAGAAATAAGCACTAACAGGACAAAGCTTTCTAGCAGCAAAGGAGCTCTTATTGTGCTCATCTATAAACAGAAATTCAATATTGTACTATATTTTCGGGCGTACAAGATGACTTTCTAAACCCTGAAAATCTTCTCAAAAGTTGGGGGTCGTCTTATACGCCCAGTCGCCTTATACGCCGGAATATACGGTATATTTATTTTTTTCTTTATTTTCTTCTTCAATGGTCCTGAAAGGAGAAAATAATCATCTATACTAAAAAGAAAACCTTACTGATTTAAAGTGTTACTGTAATGTGATCTTGATATTCAGAAAATCTGGGGCAACTTTTAGAATGGTTGACAAAAGTTCTTACAACCAAGAAATTAACCAAGTAAATTATTTTTCGTCTAAACTTTGCATCCTTACTCATTGTCATCTGGGGCATATCTTTAGGCAACTCACAGAATCTAGTAATTGCACGACTTTTTGGAGTGGGTAGCAAATGATGAAAAAAGATAGAATTTCTGCATGCAGACAAGATGTGGCTTAGAGGAGGCCACAAGCTATTATTTTCTACATCTTGCTTAAATTTACTGTGGCTTAAACAATTCAATGCCACAAATTTTTCTTTATGTAATTCATGGGACAAGAACAATACAGAGCATAGCTGGAATAGCAATCTGTAGAGACTTCCATTTTCTGCCATGAGGTGGGCACAGCTGTTTAAATATTCTGATACCTTATGGCTTCCACAAGCCCATTATAAGACTTTGTAATTTCACCTACTCACCCACTTATCCTTGAAATATCTGGGTAAAGCCATGTGGTGAGTTCATGCCAAATTCACACTATACAGTAGATTTTTCTAAATTTAGCTCTGTATCATAATCCAATAATTAAATCAAATTATTATGGCTTCTGTGGCATAGAGCACAACAGTAAAATACATAGACATATAATTATTAATAACACATTAATAACATTAGTGAGTGTAGTACAGATATTAATGGTAATCAAAAAATATGCTAAATTTCAACTGCACATAGGACAGATACAACAAATGATATTACAAAATTGGGAAATCCAGAAAGATATGTCAGGGTCCTGGTCATATTGAAGAAGATAGACATTGTGCTCTCTACCAAGATAATTATTTAAACTATTAAAACAAGATAAACATATACTTTCCTTATTCCCTATATAGAAAGCAACAAAGCAACAAAGACCATATGGCTTAAGAATTTCACACAGCCATGTCCAGTAAACACTCTGAAAGGGCTGGTTTTATATAACCCCCACAGAACTGAAAAGAGTAGTTCTATGGTTTCTGTTCAGACTGTATATATCTTTTGCCTTTTGTTGTCATAATCCATATATTATTCCTACTTTCTAAACAGGAATGTTGCTGATTCAAAGTTCAGTTCAATATTGAAAATTATCAAATGCTTTTACCTTTTTCATTGATATATTGAAGCAGGAAAAAAAAAACCTTGTAGATAGGATGCCAAAATGACATCATAGTTCCTTTTGTTGCCTTAAAATGCTATATCTGGATAAGTGCTGAAGAGAGCTGTATGGAGGAAAATTTCTCCAAATTTATGCAAAACAAGGAGGCAAGGGAGGACTGTGGGGAGATTATATACTTCATTTCCTGTTGTAACATTTTACAAGCAATCTCAGAAATGAGGAATAAAGTTGTTTCATTTCACCAAAGTAACTGAAAGAAGGGAAAAAAATACAGTAAATCAATTGGATTGCTAATCCATGTATAGTATGCAGCATTGATGTATTTTATAACTAAAAATGTTATAGCAAGCTTTGCTCATGGGAAAACCACCAATCGTGTACTAAGAATTCTATTTTTCATACAAATTGAAATAACCATCAAAATTAAACTACAGAGGAAAGAAAACTGATGTACATATTATCAAAAGTTAAGCCTTAAATCTTCTTTATTTTATTCAGAGTTTCTCTTCTAAATTGCAAAGATAATTAATTGTACTAAATGCAATTATTCTGAACTTTGCATGCAGCATTAGGGGACATTAAGCATAAATACACCATAATATTATTTCTTATTCAATATAATAGTTATACAGGGAACAAAATATATGACTTTGCACCAAGCATCCATGTAAAAGAAATGTATCATTAATACAGTAGCAATGAATATTTCAGCTAAACACTATTTCTATTTTTTCCTGCCTGAATCCTTAACGAGAATAGAATTTTTAATGAATATTTTTTTAAAAAATGTGCTTTAACAGGTTTCAAAATTAATAAACAGAAGACTAAGATGTTAGCAAAAATATGAAGATACAAGAGTAAACAGAATTGATGAATAAAATGGGTTTTAAGATTGAGAAGAAGGTGTTATACTTGAGTATAACTATGACAAATATGAATTTTATGTGATTTCAAAATAACTAATTTAAGCCATGGAATGAAGTTAAAAAGTATATATGTCAATATGGGACAAATTACAATTGTCAGCAATAAGGTGACTGTCTTACCTAGAATATTTTTTTATCCAAGACAATACCTGTTTGACGACTGATGTACTATTTAAACAGTGGCATAAAGATATATTAAATTTGTATGGCAAGGAAAAAGAAACATGAGTTAAATATAAGAATATCGTAAATATAATACAAGATGCGAAGGAAAGAGAAGCATTCGGTTTACCAGATCTGAAATTATACTTTGCTGCCTGGTGTTCAAGATGAAAGAAAGGGAGTTATTAAGAAATATAAAATTACTGAATTTAAAAGATCATGATTTGAGATTTACATGGCATGAATAACTATAATATAATAAACTCAAGGTGAATGTATACTTTAAAAACATTATGTCATTAGGCTATTCTTATAGTATGAAATAAATATAAATTTGCACTTATGATTTGTGGTTTTGATGGCTAGAAAAAAAATAAATAATAGAAAAAGTGAGCTTTTTCTTTTCTTTGCAATCATAGAGTAAGAGTTAATTTTATAAAAGTATTCCTCCTCCCTCCTGCCCTCCCTCCCTTCCCTCCCTTCCTTCCTTCCTTCCTATTAAACTTAACCCAGTCCATTACATATTATTAAACCAGCACTTGCCAACTAAATATCTCAAGCAGTTACAGAGTTCAACGCAAGGCATTGGACTGGAAAGAATTAGAAGTACATATTTGGTACAGAAATGGTCTGAAAGTTGGAAGCTTGTATAGTGGAAGTATGGGAAGAAAAAACTTAGTTGCAACACTTTGTGAATCTCAACAACAAAAGTTCTACTATCATCTAACTACCATGAAACTATCAGAAAAGCTCTGTTATCAGCCCAGTGCCCATTAAGGAGCTGAATGAATGCAGACTGGCTGCTCTGACATCTGTAGTTATGAAAACCTTTGAAAAGTTAGTGAGGGCCCATCTGAAAATCATCACGGATCCACTGTTAGACCATTGTTCACCTACCACACAAATAGATCAACAAATGATGATGTTAAAATGGCACTGTACTACTGTACATCTTGCAACATCTTAAATCCCCAAGGACCTATGCATGGGTCCTTTTTGTGGACTTTTTTCACTCTAAACTGATTCAGTTAGCTGTGCCTGTCCATACTTGTAGGCAGGGCTTTTTTTGTCATAGAACGCCCAGAATGGAGTTCCAGCACCTTTTTTGGATGGAACCTTGTAGGGTAGGCAAGGCGGGTTGTATGACATGTGTGAGTTCAGGCACCTTTTTTTTTTTTTTTTACAAAAAAAGCACTGCTTGTAGATGGATTATAAGCTTTCTGACAGATAGAAAGTAGCAGGTGAAGCTAAGTAAAATCACATTGAATATCTGAACAATCAGCACAGGCACCCTTCCAGGGCTGTGTGCCCTCTCAATTACTCTTTTCCCTCTATACCAATGATTGCATCTCTAAAGGATCCCTCTGTTAAAGTACTGAGGTTGCAGATGATATAACAGTCATTGGTCTTATTTGAGATGGTGATGAATCTGCATATAGATGGGAGGTTGAACATTTGATCTTGTGGTGTAGCTGGAACAATCTGGAGCTGAACACACTTAAAACTGTAGAGATGATAATAGATTTTAGAAGAAGTCCTCCAATTCTACCACTTCTTACTATATAAGACAACACAGTAACAACAGTAGAATCCTTCAAATTTGGGGGCTTTATAATCTCCCAGGATTTGAAATGGACACCTAAGGTTAGAACTATCATTAAAAGAGCACAACAAGAATGTTCTTCTTACACCAACTCAGAAAGTTCAGACTGTGCCAGGAGCTTTTGATATAATTCTACAGAGTCTGTAGAATTATTAAGTCTATCATTTGTACTTTTATAACCATCTGGTTAGGCACAGCAACCAAACAGGAGAGTTACAGACTTCAAAAGATAGTTAGAACTGCAGAAAAAATAATTGCAACCAGCCTGCTTTTCATTGAGGACCTGTATACTGCATGAGTAAGAAAGAGGGATGAGAAAATATTTACAGACTCTTCACATCCTGGACATAAACTGTTTCAACTCCTCCCTTTAGACACTGCTACAGGGCTTTGCATGCCAAAACAAGTAGACACAGAGACAGATTTTTTTCCCTAATGCCATCACTCTGCTGAACATTTAATTCCCACAGTACAGGTAATCCCCCAAATATGAGCATTTATTTAGTGAGTTTTCACAAAAACGAGCTTATTCAGAAAGGGTACTTACATTAGAAATTAAAAAATGCGATCAAAAACAGGCCTCTGTAGCCATGTGACTTGGATTCAGTCTTGGCTGCTGCGGCAGCCATTTTAACTCTGGGACTTGTCTGGGCTAGTTCAGTCCTACGAGAAACTGGAAGTGGGGTTTTTTTTTGTGCCTGGTTACATGACCAAACAAGATCTGGTGATTTTTGCAGTTTACACCGACTGTTGAGTCCGTGGCGGGAAACAGAGACGAGAAGCAGCTGGAGTTCTCAATTTCTTTTATTCAGCGTTCAGCTTACAGGAAGATGGCTTCAGCCTCGCCCAAACGCCTCGCAGCCTCTTATATAGGCAACTCCCGGGTAAATGGGTTACTTTTCCCGCGCCAGCACCCGCGCATGCGCACGGCGCTGGCGACAGCCTGTCTGGTCCCGGGCAGCTTTGCACCTGCCCGGGACTGCCTGCAAACGCCCGAGCCGTTTGCAAGGCTCGGGACATAACACCCCTTTCCCCTGGGCTAAAACTACTACCAACATACAACATTTATTTTATATGACATTTTGCTCCCCAGTGCTCCCACTGATTACTGGCTTCTGCCTTGCCAGCAATGTTATGTAATCTTCTAGATACTTAGGAGATTTCTTTGCTCTCTGTGACCTTCTTAGCTCTGGGTTACTGGCATAAGTCCCCTGACTGGAGGGAGGCGTGAGCCTGTTCTCTCTATTGTGCCCTGGTGTCTTCCAAGGACTGTGCCCCGATGCCTGGCCTGCTTGCTTGCCCACCGGGCTCGTCAGGCCAGGGCTTCTGTTGCTTTGTGACATGGTTGTCCTACCTAGCTGTAGACCCTCAGGCCCCTTGAAGTGATAGCCACTGCTGGGCGTCTCTGTAGAACCTCCTAGGTCAGTCCAAGACCTGTCAGGAGGCTGTCCATTCCCTGAACCCCATTCTGTGCTCGGGCTCGTGTGGGTTTCTGTACTTTCCCAAAACTCAGGTGTTCCCTGATTTGTGCTAGGGGTGTTGTAGTCGGGACTTGGTTCCTCGACTAGCTCTGTGTATGTTTGACCCCCTGTAGGATTTGGGGTAAGGTCAGGCCAACCTTGGGAACTGTGTGCCAGCTCTCTTGCGGGGAATGATTTGTTGGGATGCCCCCGGGTATCCTCCGTTGCTGGAGTGCTGTGTGATGTATGTGGAAAGTGAGTATGCCCCCGGGGTGATTCCCTGGCTGGAGTAGGCGTGAGTGCCTGTTGTGTGGGTAAGCTCCATGACTTTCTTTTCGGAGCAATTGCAGAACCCTGAGATGGGCCATTTGTGGCTCCCTCAGTGGAGGTGGGCAGTAGCTCTTGCCCTTCCCTTTGCTCCAAAGGGTCCCCCTCCCCCCCTGGAAAAGACCCAGGAGTCTCAGCAGAAAAGTCTCGCCTAGAGCGAAGTTGGTCGATGTGCCGACGCAGGACACGACCGTTGTCCAGGGCAACCTCGTAGGAGAGAGGACCTGTGATCCTGGACACAGAAGCGGGGACCCATGTATGACCAGGCCCGTAATTGCGAGCCCAAACCGGGGCACCCACAAGTAGTTGTCTAGGTGCCCTAGGATGTGAGGTAGATGAAGGCAGTCTGTCCGGATGCAACCGGTCAAGTCTAATAGTAAGTTGGCGCCCCCAATGAAGTTCAGCTGGACTTCTCCCTGTAGAAGTGGACGGTGTGGTGCGATAAGAAAGGAGAAAGTCAGCCAACCTGTGATGCCAGTCCCCGTAGGTGAGTCTCTTCAAGGCGTCCTTTGCGATGCGCACCATGCGTTCAGCCATACCGTTGGTGGACGGGTGAAAAGGCGCAGACGTGGCATGACGAATCAGGTTTGCCTGTAAGAAAGCTTGGAATTCGGAGGAGGTGAATTGAGGGCCGTTGTCGGACACAATGACATCTGGCAGCCCGTGTGCAGCAAAAATCCCCCTCAGTACCTGAATAGTCTTTGCAGTGGTGGTGGATGAGACAGGCACAACCTCAAGCCATTTTGAATGGCTGTCAACAAGGACCAAGAAGAACTGGCCCTGAAAGGGCCCAGCGTAGTCAATGTGCACCCTAGACCATGGGGACTGTGTTTCCTCCCATCTATGCACAGGAGCTTGGGGCATCTCTGGGCGAGATCGTTGGCACAGGTGGCATGCGTGTACCTTAGCCTCAATATCTTTATCTAAAGCAGGCCACCACAAGTGGCTGCGTGCAAGAGCCTTCATACGAACAATGCCAGGATGACCCTCGTGGAGGGATTCTAAGACCCTAGTCCTCATTGAGGTGGGAATGACAACTCTGTTTCCCCAAAGCAGACAACCCTGAGAAAGGGACATTCGTTCCTTTTGGACCAGAAACTCTGAAACTCAGGACTAGGGCAGTGCTCAGGCCACCCGGACAGGACCCAGGAGCGGACACGTGAAAGTGTGTGATCTGTACCTGTTTCAGCGGTAACATCCCTGGCACTAAGAGGGAGCTCGGGCAAGGCTTGGATTGATAGAATGTTGACAGCTGGCGCGGGGTCAGCTTCTACTACTGGCAGAGGCAACCTACTGAGGCCATCAGCATGGCCCATTTCTTTCCCAGGCTTGTGGAGTAATGAAAAATCATATGCAGACAAAAAAATAGACCACCTAAGCATTCTAGGGGAAATGATGTGGGGAGTCTGCTTACGTGTGGTAAACAGTCCCAGCAGAGGCTTATGGTCAGTGAAGACCGTGAAATGCCTGCCATATAGAAAATCGTGGAATTTTTTAATTCCAGCAACAACAGCCAGAGCCTCCCTGTCTATCTGAGCGTAGTTGCGCTCGGCAGAAGACAGTGTTCTGGAGTAGTATGCAATAGGAACCTGAGTTCCATCAGACCTGAGGTGACTCAGGACAGCTCCAACCCCGTAGGGGGATGCATCACAAGCGATGCACACAGGAAGAGACTCGTTGAAATGTGCAAGAACACTGTTAGAAGTGAGCAAGGCCTTGACTTCTTTAAAGCAAGCCTCATGTGCTTGTGACCACAGCCACACAGCATGTTTGTCTAGTAGCCTGTGAAGAGGCTCAGCTACACTAGCTTTATGTGGAAGAAAAGAATTGTAGAAATTCAGGAGGCCTAAGAAGGCCTGAAGTTCGGCCTTAGACTTTGGCCTGGGTGCTTCTAAAATAGCAGTTAGTTTGGATTCAGCAGGATGAATCCCAGCAGCATCAATTTTGAATCCCAGAAATTCAGTAGAAGGCACCCCAATCTTGCATTTGTCTTTTCTGAGCTTGAGGCCTGATTTCCTGAATCTTAACAGGACAGCCCTAAGCCTTTCAGCTAGAATGTGTGTGGAGTCTCCTGCAATCAAGACATCGTCAAAATAGGGGCAGACCCCTGGTATACCTCGTAGTGTGTTTTCCATTACGCTTTGGAAAATCCCAGGAGCGACATTCACTCCAAACTGTAGCCTTTTTACCTTAAAGGCTCCCCTGTGGGTCACAATGGTCTGAGCTATGGCAGCATCATCATCAACAGGCAGCTGTTGATATGCTTGAGCTAGGTCAAGCTTTGCAAAAACACGCCCCCCCTTGAGAGAGGCCAGGATGTGACTGACCACAGGAACAGGATAGGCATGTTGCTGCAATGCCTTATTGAGTGTGCATTTGTAATCAGCACAAATGCGAATGTCCCCATTTGCCTTTAGAGGCGTGACAATGGGGGTCTCCCACGGGCTGGAATCAACAGGTTCTAGGATTCCCTGTTGGATTAGTTTGTCTAATTCAGTGTCAATCTTACTTTTTAAAGCAAAAGGGACCCTTCTTGCTTTAATCCTAATGGGAGTGACAGTGGGGTCTAGCTTTAAGGACACAGGTGGTCCTTTGAATGTGCCCAGCTGGGGGCTGAAAACATCTGCAAATTCTTTGCAGACTTCCTGTAGGTCGAGTGTTTGTAAGCTGTTGAGTCCTGTGACGTGTATCCCCAGGGCCTCAAACCAATCGAGTCCTATGAGACTCGTTCGTTCACCCCCTACTACTAATAAGTCTAGTGGACCTTCAAAACTCTTGTATTGCACGTTAAGGGTGGCCTCCCCCTTAACACACACTCTTGAGTTCTGAAAATCTGTTAATACAATATCAGAAGGCCTTAACTTGGCCTTAGTCCCACTACTGGAACAAATCTTCCTAAATGTATGCAATGAAATAATGGAAAGGGCAGACCCTGTGTCTAGTTCCATAGATAATGGAACCCCTTGTAGCTTCACGTTGAGTGACAGCTTTTTCTTCATGGGCTTGTGTGTGCCTGTCCTACAGATGCTTCTTCGCGAAGCGCAAAAACCTACCCTATTCTGGCTGGGGATCTGGTACCCTTCAGGCGTTCTTCTTGGGGTTGTGCCTTTCGTCGGCCCAGACACACAGCTGCAATGTGCCCTTGTTTGCCGCATGCCCGGCAGGTAGCGGAGCGGAACTTGCAGTCGGTTCTCCTGTGGCGACCTCCACAGCCGATGCACTTGAGCGGAGCCGAAGAGCTTCCCTTCTGGTTCTCTTCCTTCGCGGGGTGTAGACGGTCGACTTCTTCGTCCGGATCCTCCTCGGAGTTTCGTCGGACGTCTTCCTGGTGCACGGACGCACCCTCTGCACTGCTTCTGATCGGCCGCATGTTCTTGACGGCGCCGCCTGCTGCTTCTTCTGCGGTGACTTCCCTTAAGGCGTCTTGGAAGGATAATTCTTCGTTAGCGAAAAGTCTCTGTTGTAACTCTCGATGCCTTAACCCGCACACGAATCGGTCCCTCAGTCGTTCCTCGAGGTCCTTGAACTCGCAGGGCTTGGCGGCTTTCCGTAACGCGGCGATGTATTTCTTGGCTGACTCACCGGACCGTTGATCCCTCTGTTCGAAGGTGTGGCGCCATGAGATAACGGACACCTTGGGGTGGAAGTGCTCCTTCAGCAGCTTCTTCAGGTCTGCGTAGCTTACAGACTCTACTGGGACAGGTGCTGCAAGGTTTTCTGCGATTTCGAAGGCGTCTTGGCCGCAAACGCAAAGCAGGGTGGCAGCCTTCAAGCTATCTTCCCTCACTTGGTTTGCCTTGAAGTAGTTCTCCATTCTGGATACGTAGGACTCCCACCGCTCTGGATGTGAGACGTCGAATTCTGAAAGCCTTCCGATTTTCGCCATCTTCGGATCTTCAGGAGACGGGTCTATCAGCCAGCCTACCCCCGAATGCGCACCGGAATGGCGGGCAGCTGCCGAGTCGACGCCGTTCCTCTTCCGCCGCTCAGGACTCCTTGGGTAAGCTTACACTTCTTCCTTTCCAGGTAGTGCAAGGCATCCCATCCTCGTCGCCAGTGTTGAGTCCGTGGCGGGAAACAGAGACGAGAAGCAGCTGGAGTTCTCAGTTTCTTTTATTCAGCGTTCAGCTTACAGGAAGATGGCTTCAGCCTCGCCCAAACGCCTCGCAGCCTCTTATATAGGCAACTCCCGGGTAAATGGGTTACTTTTCCCGCGCCAGCACCCGCGCATGCGCACGGCGCTGGCGACAGCCTGTCTGGTCCCGGGCAGCTTTGCACCTGCCCGGGACTGCCTGCAAACGCCCGAGCCGTTTGCAAAGGCTCGGGACATAACACCGACTGTTTGTTTTTGTTTTCCTGGAGCTATGTGGAGGATCTGCTGCTTGCTGAGCTTGAGGACAATATTCATTTTTCTTTCTCTATAGTACTGTGCTGTATTGTTTGTAATCACTTTGGGAACTGCTCTGCTTTTTATTGTGTTTATAAGTACAGTACTTTGCAAGATTGTTTGTTTGCATTTGCCTAAAACTTATATTACTGTAGATCAAGGGTGTCAAACTGCTGGCCCACGGGCCGGTTTTATCATACTGGAGCCGCACCCACCCCATTGCTAGCAATGGCAAAAAGGCTCCGATATGTCGTGCGATGTCATGTGACATCGCGAGTTTGACATGCCTGTTGTAGATAGTTTGTAGAAATACTACATTTTTTTTGAATCATGGCATTGCTCAATTTCCTATTTTCAAATTGCAAAGAACTGCAGACAAAAACTGGCAGAATGAGCTGAAGTTAGCAAAAAACAATTACAGTGCTGTACAGTACAATGAAAAAAAGAAGGGATAGATAGAAATTTTTTAAAGTATGTTGCATTGCAATACAGTGCTACTGTAAGATAAGCATATTATTTGCTGTATGTACTGTACTGCCTTAATCTTGGTGGCTGTTGTTGAGGTAGGAGGTTTATTTTATTCTAATTCATTTTATATTTATACTTGTTTTTTTTATTTTTATTTAAATAATATACTGTAGTATATTACAGGATTGTTTTGTGAGTGAGGAATAAGAATTGAACTAATCTTCAGCTCATGGGGAGAGTGAGAGCCATGGAATTAATGGATTAATCCATCAAAGGATGGGTAGCATGTGGCTGCTGCTGCCTCCTCTCCCTAATACAGACCCACTAGAGATTCTGCTGACCCCTTACTGGAAGGAAATCCCCCAAACACCAGTGGAACAGCTTGTCTCCAGAAATCGTGGGCGCTCCGTCACTGAAGTTTTTAAAGAAGAGGCTAGACAGTCACTTGTCTGAGATGGTATAGGTTCTCCTGGTTGAGCAGGGGGCTGGACTAGAAGACCTCCAAGGTCCCTTCCAGCTCCTATTCTATTCTATTCTATTCTATTCTATTCTATTCTATTCTATTCTATTCTATTCTATTCTATTCTATTCTATTCCACTTACTCTATTCCGTTCCATTCCATTCCATTCTATTCCATTTACTCTATTCTGTTCTGTTCCGTTCCATTCCATTCTATTCTATTCCACTTACTCTATTCTGTTGCGTTCCATTCCATTCCATTCTATTCTATTCCACTTACTCTATTCCGTTCCATTCCATTCCATTCCATTCTACACATCTTGCAAAATTCTTAATGGTTTCATTAAAAGTAGCATCTTAACTTTGAATGGATCTATTGTTAGATCTATATCCTACAGGGGGAAAAATACTTCAGCTTCAGGAAGATCAAAGGGACAAATGTGATTAGAGAAACATTTTCTGTGTGACCTCCTGCCCAGCAAAATATGATAGATAAGATAATCATCCTTGTTATTACAATTTATATTAGTGAAAAATTGATTTTTTATCAGGCATTTGGGACATAAATAGAAGATTATTATACCTAACATTTATGTAAGTATGTTAATATAATTGTGATTTTATTGTGATGCTTATTAATGTTGTATGTATTGTATATTACTTTTCTAAGCTACTTAAATAATGGAGTCCTTGGGGCTCTCTGAGCTTGATTGCTTGCTTGCAGACATTTTATTACCAAACTAGGTAACATCATGAAACATCTGCAAGCAAACAACCAAGCTCAGAGAGCCTCAAGGATTCCACAGTATGACCCTGAGCCACATTTATTCTTTTTTACTGGTTACAAAAAATAATTTTTGCTTGAACAGCATGTAGGTACTTACTATAAACAAACAAACAAATTTCTCTTAAAGGTGATGACACAATCATTCCAATACTGTTTTGATGCAGTGTTTACAATCTTTGGCTATTTGGAACATGTTAAGAGATTATAAAAATATGCTATCAAATGCTGATCTTAAAAGAAATTAATTTATAAAATCTAGAATACTAAAGAAACATAGCCCAATGTTGCTGCATTTAAAATACCAGTTTTAGTCTGTGTCACTGTATTTCAATCATCCAACTTTATAAATTAAGTTGTAGGGACAGTATTTATTTTTTTTGTCATAGAACGCACTGGAACAGTGTTTCGGCACCTTTTTTTGAATGGAAAAACCGTCTCCTTCTAAACCGCCAGCACGAGTAAAGCTCTGACTTGGTGAAAGGAAGCTGCCCAGGGAAATTGGGGGCATAGAAGTCAACCCAGAAACAATTCCATGGCCCTGAAAGCAGACCCTCTTCTCTGCCTTGGCTCATGGCTCCCCCTGTTGCTGCCACCTGTCCTCACCCCTGGTTGGCCACCGGGGACCAGGACTGGCTCATGGAGTGAATCTCTTCAAGGGACCAGGTGCGCTCCCAAAGCAGCAGCGCTGCCACCACCTTGGTTGCTCTGGCTCCGGAGGAAGCCTCTGTGTCATCAAAGGCAGAGGAGAATGGGGTGGCAGAAGACATCCTGGCTCCAAACAAGCACCCTCTCAAAAGCCACGGCAATGGCATCCATCAGCTGATGCTGCTCACATGATCTGCACCTTGGAAGCTCCTTAAAGCGGTTCCCCCCCTGCTCCATAAAGGGCTTTCAACTGGAGCCAGATACGGCATGCTACCAGAGCTGCGTGTGAGTTCCAGCACTTTTTTTTTTTTTTACAAACAAAGCATTGTGTAGGGGCACATAATTTCATCTTGGTATAAACAACAGCCCCTTTTAGGTATCAGAATAAATCAGGAATGAATGGGAGGAGTAGTTTAATTATTTTACAGATATTTGTACTAATGAGAAATAGAAAGAGACAGATATATTAGTGGTGGCTGCCCAATTCATGATGTCTAATTTGGTTTTTGCATATATTGTAAATATCATGTGCAATCTTGATAATTTTATAGGTATTGCTGGAGAGAGACCATTCATTGTAATGTCCATTGGTATTAATGCTGTAGAGCAAACTATCTGAGCTTCCTGAAGTAATCCAAGGCCTCCTTGAGATCCAGGACCTCCACAATGTATTCTCTGAGTTGCTGCCTGTTCTATGAATAGACCAGTTATATAGGCAGAACAGAGCAGTTCTGTAGCTTTAAGTAATGGCAGACTCCTTTGTACCCCTTCACACAATAAAGCACCTTTTTGCCTTTGAAGCTAAAACTCTGCACTGCCTAATAATAATGAAGAGACATCTGGAGCTCTGTGCTTAGTTCTAATCCCTGCACCTTAATAATTGTATTATAGAACTAGAAAAAATTCAAAAAAGGGTAACCAAAATCAATAGGGCACTGGAGTAGTTCCCCTGCTAAGAAAGATTATAGCACTTGAGGCTTTTTAGCTTGGAACAATTGAAAGAAAGAAGAGACATGATAAAGGTATATCGAATCATTACAGAACAGCAGCAAATCCCCTATGCAGAAAGATTACAGCCACTGAAGCTCTTTAGCTTGGAATGAAACTGGGTAAGGGGAAACATGATAGAATTGCATAAAATCATGCATGGCATAGATAATGTGGAAAGTGAGAGAGAGCATTTTTTCCCCTTCTCACAGTGTTATAATTGAAGCCATCCCCTGAAAGGCATGGAGATTTAATACTGACATAAAGAAAACTCTCCTCTCCTCTACATTGCATGGTTAAACTTGGAGTTCCCGGACAGCAACCACAGCCAATATGATTGGCTTTTAAAGAGGGACTTTGAAGGGTTTTGTGGAAAATCAGGCTATTAATATCTAGCAATAATAATAGCTTTTACTTTCTTTTAAATCATAAGTGTAATCCCTAAAGTGCAGCTTACCAGGAAGGAAAAGTAAAGGTACTGCTATAATCATTAAATTTTCCCAGTAATGGTGGGTCAGGAGACTGTTGCCAGGAAAGGTCAGTGTGGTCATTTCAGGGGAGGGTGATCTCCAATGTAGTGGATCAACTTTTTGTCAACCCCATCTTAAGAAGAGGGGGATCAGATTGTCAGCAACTCTCAAGGTTCTGAGACTTAATTTCAAATCAGTTTGCAATAATCCATCCTGGTCCATGATTTAGTTTGGCAAGGCTGAAACCTGATTTCCACAGCTGATATCTTGTTGGTAACAGGCTAATCTTGTCTTTTGGTGTTGGGTGATTTAAACTGATTTCAGGCTTGTTAAGCTTAAGGGTTCCATTTTTATGGTGTAACTGTTTTTTACCTAATGATGTTTAATATTCCTATTAATGATCAAGGGATTTTTATTTTATACCATGGATGTTTTAATTGTATTATTTATTCTGTGTCAATCACCAAAAATCTTTTAGATTGCTGTGGTATAGAAATATGTTTAATATGTACATACATAAATTTAATTTGCATGTTTCTTTATAAATAAAACTGATTTGCTGTTGAGAACATAAATAATCTAATGAACCTACTCTTAATTTTTCTTACCACCTATGTTTAGGATCTATTCCAGTGGTTCTCAACCTGTGGGTCGGGACCCCATTTGGGGTCGAATGACCATTTCACGGGGGTCGCCAAACAACGCAGTCCGCCATTTTTTCCCCTTTTCCTTAGCTGTGCTACTCCCTTTTATTCTATTGGCTTTTGAAAGCCAATATAATAGACTCTCTTGAATAGAGTCTAATTCTATTGGCTTTCAAAAGCCAATAGGAATTGTCCAGGCTGTCCGCCAAAAGTCCCATTCTGCAAACGGTGCTGCACCAGTTGAATAGTCCTCGACTTACGACCGGTTGAGTAGTCCTCCACTTACGACCGGTTGGGGGTCACGGCATTAAAAAGGTTGAGAACCACTGATCTATTCTAATTACAAACCTTATATATCCATCAAGGTGAGGTTCGATATGCAAGGATCCCTCTTGAGGTCAGTTGAAACTCAAAAGGGAGTTAAACAGGGGTGCATTTTTGCCTGTTTGCTTTTCAAATTTTATATAAATGAAATGGTTAAATAAACCAAAATACCACTCCCCCAAAAAAGGTGACCGAAGCATTGCTCTGTTGTTCTATGCAGATGATGCTGTGATCCTTTCCAGGACACCAGTAGGCCTTAAAAAATCCTTGCGAGCCCTCATCCAGTATTGCAATTACAATAAACTGGACATAAATTATGAGAAAATAAAGGTTATGGCCTTTGCAAAAAGGCCAAAACTCTACTCATGGTATCTTAATGGTGATAATATAGAGCAGGTAACCACCTTTAAGTACCTAGGGGTGGTCATCCATGCCACTGGCTCAAGAAAAACACACGGAGAATATGCAGCTGCCTCTGGCCAAAGATCAGCGAACGCCATCCTGAAGTTTTTTCACACAAAAGGAGAACACTATGTTTCAGCTGCAATTAACCTCTTTCTGGCCAAGTCACTAGCACAGCTTCTCTACAAGACCTTGCTTTGTGTTTCACACCATTGGAAAGAGTTCGATCCAAATTTATCCTGGAGACAGGACTGATAAACATTAAAGCAAGAATCTCTATAACTTCTTTAAAAATCTGGCTAAAGCTTAATTTCTTTCCACAAGGCCTTGCTACATTAATCCTTCAAGACAAATTTTCCTCATTATGGATCAAGGCAGTCAAGCCCAAACTAGGTTTCTCTCCAGTCTCAATGCTCAAATTGGACTACAACCAAGCAAAACAAACCTTGCAACAAAGTGTATAGGACATCAAGAGGCAAGCAGACTTAGCAATGCTCTGCTGTTTCTGGCTCCAGTTTCTATTAGATATGTTGTTACTCCTACCAGTTATCTTAGCCAGTTGGAGCCAACAAACCACCAGAAAGCATTTTTGCTCAAATGGTGCCATGCACTTCCATCAGCTGTCCTATACGGCAAGTATAAAAAGATACCATTGACTGAAAGTATAAAAAGATACTTTTGCTTAGGAGAGGTGGAGACCAATGGACACATACTCTTTCGATGCTCTTTCTATAGAGATATTTGGGGAAAAAAACATATCCTCCCAATAATCGATACGTATCCTGGCCATTCTGACACTACTTATCTCCAGTGGCTGCTTAAGAATGAATAGGATGTAATTATGGTGTAGGTGGCTAGATTCTGCACAGCAGTACTGGGGATTCATTGAAAACATAAATAAGATAAATATTATTTTTAGATCTTTTAAATATTTTTTAAATTAATTTTACTATATATGTTCTTATTCATCATTAGATCATGCTCAGTGCATCTTTATATATGTATGTAAGTAAGTAACCTACAATTGGATATTTTACTATCTCTGGCCATATGGCTATAATAAACTGATTTGATTTGATCTATTCTAAACAATTTTACCCCTTTATGGATTACTGCTTTGTCGTGGCGAAGGGGCTTGTGTAACTCAATGAAGCTATAAGCTATGCCGTGCAGGGCCACCCAAGACGGACAGGTCACAGCAGAGAGTTCTGACAAAATGTGATCCACTGGAGAAGGAAATGGCAAACCACTCCAGTATCTTTGCCATGAAAACCCCATGGACAGTACTAAAAGGCAAAAAGATATGACGCTGGAAGATGAGCCCCTCAGGTCGGAAGGTGTCCAATATGCTACTGGGGAAGAGCAGAGGGCTAGTACTAGTAGCGCCAGAAAGAATGAAGCGACTGGGCCAAAGCCGAAAGGACGCTCAGCTGTGGATATATCTGGTGGTGAAAGGAAAGTCCGATGCTGTAAAGATTTTTTCTCCATAGGAACCTGGAATGTAAGATCCATGAATCAAGGCAAGCTAGACGTAGTCAAAAAAGAGATGACAAGACTGAACATCGACATCTTAGGAATCAGCGAACTAAAATGGACAGGAATGGGTGAATTTAACTCAGATGACCATCAGGTATACTACTGTGGGCAAGAATCCCTCAGAAGAAATGGAGTAGCCTTCATAGTCAATAAAAGAATAGGAAAAGCAATACTGGGATACAATCCCCAAAATGACAGAATGATCTCAATTCGAATCCAAGGCAAACCATTCAATATCACAATAGTCCAAATCTATGCCCCAACCACTGGTGCTGAAGAGGATGAAATTGACCGGTTCTATGAAGCCCTACAGCACCTTATAGAATTAACACCAAAAAATGATGTCCTTATCATCATGGGGGATTGGAATGCTAAGGTAGGAAGCCAAAAGATAACCGGAATAACAGGCAAGTTTGGCCTTGGAGTACAAAATGAAGCAGGGCACAGGCTGATAGAATTTTGTCAAGAGAATACGATGGTCATAACAAACACTCTTTTCCAACAACCCAAGAGACGGCTCTACACATGGACATCACCAGACGGTCAACATAGAAATCAGACTGACTATGTGCTCTGCAGCCAAAGATGGAGCAGCTCTATACAGTCAGTAAAAACAAGACCAGGAGCTGACTGTGGCTCAGATCATGAGCTTCTCGTTGCAAAATTTAGGCTTAAATTAAAAAAAGTAGGGAAAAGCACTAGGCCACTCAGGTATGAACTAAATCATATTCCTAATGAATATACAGTAGAGGTGACAAATAGATTTAAGGAATTAGATCTGATAGACAGAGTGCCTGAAGAACTATGGATGGAAGTTCGCAACATTGTACAAGAGGTAGCAACTAAAACCATCCCAAAGAAAAAGAAATGCAAGAAAGCAAAATGGCTGTCTGAGGAAGCTTTGCAAATAGCTGAGGAAAGAAGGGAAGCGAAAGGCAAAAGAGAAAGAGAAAGATACACCCAATTGAATGCAGAATTCCAGAGAGTAGCTAGAAGAGATAAGAATGCCTTCTTAAATGAACAGTGCAAAGAAATAGAAGAAAACAACAGAATAGGGAGGACCGGAGATCTCTTCAAGAAAATTGGAGATATGAAGGGAACGTTTCATGCAAAGATGGGCATGATAAAGGACCAAAATGGCAGGGACCTAACAGAGGCAGAAGAGATTAAGAAGAGATGGCAAAACTACACAGAAGAACTATACAAGAATGAGCTTAACATCCCAGATAACCACAATGAGATGGTCACTGACCTCGAACCAGACATCCTAGAATGTGAAGTGAAATGGGCCTTAGAAAATCTGAGCAACAACAAAGCTAGTGGAGGTGACAGTATTCCAGCTGAGCTATTCAAAATCTTAAAAGACGATGCAGTAAAAGTGCTACACTCAATTTGCCACAAATTTGGAAAACTCAACAGTGGCCACAGGATTGGAAAAGGTCAGTTTACATTCCAATTCCAAAGAAAGGCAATGCCAAAGAATGTTCAAACTATCGCACCATTGCACTCATTTCACATGCTAGTAAAGTTATGCTTAAAATCCTACAAGCTAGACTCCAGCAGTATGTGGATCGAGAACTACCAGAAGTACAGGCAGGATTTCGAAGAGGCAGAGGAACTAGAGATCAAATTGCCAACATACGCTGGATCATGGAGAAAGCTAGGGAGTTCCAGAAAAACATCTACTTCTGTTTCATTGACTATGCTAAAGCCTTTGATTGTGTGGATCACAACAAATTGTGGCAAGTTCTTAAAGAGATGGGAGTACCAGACCATCTTATTTGTCTCTTGAGAAACCTATATGCGGGTCAAGAAGCAACAGTGAGAACTGGACATGGAACCACTGATTGGTTCAAAATTGGAAAAGGAGTCCAGCAAGGCTGTATACGGTCGCCCTGCCTATTTAACTTATATGCAGAGCACATCATGAGAAAGGCAGGGTTAGATGAAACAAAAGTTGGAATTAAGATTGCCGGGAGAAATATCAACAACCTAAGATATGCAGATGATACCACGCTAATGGCAGAAAGTGAAGAGGAACTAAAGAGCCTCTTGATGCGGGTGAAGAAGGAGAGTGCAAAAGTTGGCTTGAAACTCAACATTAAGAAAACCAAAATCATGGCATCCGGCCCTCTCAATTCCTGGCAAATAGATGGGGAAGAAATGGAGGTAGTGACAGATTTTATTTTTCTGGGCTCAAAGATCACCTCAGATGGGGACTGCAGCCAAGAAATTAAAAGACGCTTGCTCCTGGGCAGGAAAGCTATGGCAAATCTAGACAGCATACTAAAAAGCAGAGACATCACCCTGCCAACAAAAGTGCGTATAGTCCAGGCCATGGTTTTCCCAGTTGCAATGTATGGCTGTGAAAGTTGGACCATAAGAAAGGCTGAGCGCAAAAGAATTGAGGCCTTTGAACTATGGTGCTGGAGAAGACTCCTGCGAGTCCCTTGGACTGCAAGGCGTTCAAACCGGTCAGTCCTAGAAGAGATCAACCCTGACTGCTCTTTAGAAGGCCAGATCCTGAAGTTGAAACTCAAATACTTTGGCCACCTAATGAGAAGGAAGGACTCACTGGAGAAGGGCCTAATGCTGGGAAAGATTGAGGGCAATAGAAGAAGGGGACGACAGAGAATGAGATGGCTGGATGGAGTCACTGAAGCAGTAGGTGTGAACTTAAGTGGACTCCAGAAGATGGTAGAGGACAGGAAGACCTGGAGGAACATTGTCCATGGGGTCGTGATGGGTCGGACACGACTTCACAATTAACAACAACAACAAACAATTTTATCAACCAGAGTTTTATTTCTTTTTTGAAGCAGTGAATTATGTTTTGTACAAATGGGTTTTAATCTAGAAACTCTCAATGCCAATTCTAAACTCTACAAAATGGTAATCTTATAATGCTATCTTGTATTTGATAGGGAAAAAACTTCCAGAAGTCTTATCTTGGATTCTAGCCATTGTCCAAAACCAGATACACAATCATTTGAATGTGAAATACAGTATATATCAGTGATGGCGAATCTTTTAGAGACTGAGTGCCCAAACTGCAACCCAAAACCCACTTATGCATCGTCAAGTGCCAAGTGGATGTGGCCCATTGGCTGGGTGTGGCCCATTGGCTGGGTGTGGATCATTGGCTGGGTGTGGCCAATTGGGTGGTGTGGCTGAAGTGGGTAATGGCAGACTGGGTGGGACTAAAACGTTCAATCAATCAACTCCAACTTTGCAAGATCTTTTTTTTTCCCGCGAGAAGTTGAAATTGACTGATTGATTGAACTTTTTTTTTTTGCACATGGCGGCGGAGGTCCAAAGTGAAAAGGTTTTATAGAACCCAGCTGAAGGCCCAGGACTGGGGTGACGGTGCACGTGCCCACAGAGAGGGCTCTGAGTGCCGCCTCTGGCACCCGTGCCATAGGTTTGCCAACACTGGTATATATTAAGTCATTTACATATAATGTAGATGCATTTTATTTTTGATGACATGACTTTGGGAAATATGTTAGAATGACTGCAAATCTCTTTTCCTTGATAGTGAAGTAAGTTTTACAAAATTCAAATTGTTTTTAGATTTTAATGTAATTTATCTGACAATCAATTCTCTACAGATTTCTACATTTGTTCTGTTTTGATGCTTTCTTTCATAAAAGTTTTTAAAGCTATCATGTGAGGTAATTTAAATAAAAAGAAGGTCAATTATGAAGCTCAAGTGAATCTTAACCAGTTGTTAGGGTTTCCTTTATACTGTAACTCCTTCAGATTGCCTTTTAGAATATAATAGTTTTCCCTGCATAGTTCTGCCCCTAAAGATCCAAGACAACATTTTCAGCAGTAAATCCACTGGAAAAGAATATGTTCTTATTCTTAGAACTGCAGAATATAGTATTGTAGAAGGTCACACATTTTAATTGCACCTAGGATGCTACTTTTTATTTCGTCCTTATTGCAATACAAGGATATCACAAATTACAGTGAAATCTCTTTATTCAAATCATTGAAATGTTCCTGCTCTACTACTTGGCAATTTTTTTTTATAATCAGCATAGCCCATCAAGTAATTATTTCTTTTCTTTGACTCCCTCAGAATGTTATTGTTTTTAATATATTCACACTTGTTTCTTTGTCTTTTGTATCAGCCTTTACCTGTCTTTTGATATATTTTCATATTTTGAAATAGGTTTTATATTGTCTTTTTTGAATGCACTCAAGAAAACAGGTATTTTTTTCTGGCTCACAAAGCATAGTGCCTTAGGAGGATGATATCCTTTTCATGGAAATCTCATTCTCCAGCATGATTGGATGGAGAACCCACGGATGGGTTGTCTTAATCTATCTGCTCCAATTGGACTAAGTCTGAAATTGGTAACGCCCCCTCTGTGCCAAGTGCACCCCAGTTTTAGACTTAGTCCTATTTGCTCTAAGACGCGTTTTGTCTTCGCTCCTGGAGCAGAAGACTGTTAGATTCCATTTAATTGTCTAGCTCAGGCTATTAGTATTGATTATTTTTTTTTTATTGTTGAATTGAATCGATTATTAGCCAGGAAAAAGGATTAATTAGACTAGTCTGAAGCCTATTTAGGCTGACAGACCCGCACCCCCTCCCCCTGGGGGGGGGAAAGTTTCCCCTTGTTTGTTTCAATCAGTTAGGGACAGCAATTCTAACCTTCAAAATCACTCGTTTTTTTCCGGAGCTGCCTTGCGATCCTCCGACTGCCAGCGGATCGTCGGAGGCATTGCCGATCGCGCTGAGGGCTCCGCAACGATCGTCGAGCCTCGCCAGGCCGGCAGGGAGCCTTCCCAGGTCCCTCGTTCACAGCCGGCAGCAACAGGTGAGGAATTGGGCGCGACCCAAATTTCGGAGCTCAGCCGACCTAATTGCATGCCACCAGCTGCTTAGGAGCCCAGGCGATTCACCCGAACGAGGGCTCGTCGCAGCTCACAACCCGGGCCTCAAGGCCTCGTTCCAACGGCCGTTTGTTTTCTGGGCCTTTTTAAGGCGCCAAATTAGCGGCCGCCATTTTGAATTACCTCCGGCGGCCATTTTGGGAGTGGCGAAAGTCACGGGTGGCCATTTTGAGTGGGGCTGAAGCCTCGGCGGCCATTTTGTTTGTGGCTGAAGCCCTCAGCGGCCATTTTGAGTGAGGCTGAAGCCTCGGCGGCCATTTTGTTTGTGGCTGAAGCCCTCGGCGGCCATTTTGAGTGGGGCTGCAGCCTCGGCGGCCATTTTGTTTGTGGCTGAAGCCCTCGGCGGCCATTTTGAGTGAGGCTGAAGCCTCGGTGGCCATTTTGTTTGTGGCTGAAGCCCTCGGCGGCCATTTTGAGTGAGGCTGAAGCCTCGGCGGCCATTTTGTTTGTGGCTGAGGCCTCAGCGCCCAATTTGAGTGGGGCTGAGGCCCCGGTGGCCATTTTAATTGTTGCTACATTCATCGTCGGCCATTTTGGGCGTGGCTAAAGCCACTGGAGGCCTTTTGGGCTGTGGCCGGAGTCCAGGCTGCCTGGAATCTTCTTCTAAAGGCAGCATTCGATCATCGGTGGCCAACGCTTCAGAGAGCAGCTCCGACCGGGGAGGGCCTGATCGATCCTGAGTGATCGGGGTGCCCACATCAGTTCCCCGCCCTTCCCCTCTAGGGCCGAATTATCTCTGTAGACTCCCTTGGTGAACTACAACGCTGAGGGGGCGTTTTGCCAAGGTTGAGACCAGAGCAACCGTCATGGCGGAGAGAGGCAGCGAGTCGGTCAAGAGAAGTCGCCAATCAGAGGCAAGTGGAAAGAGCACCACCAAGCGAGCCCGACTAAGCAGGGAGCCACAGAGAGAGGAAGGGGGCCAAGGACCGAGAACGGTATCCCCAGATTTGGCAGGCACAAGGGGGAGGTCTATATTTGAGCCCCTTTCTTCACATAGTGCCTCGGCCCCAGGGGCTTGGTCTCCCCCCCGAGGAATTGCCGAGTCAGACCCAAGCATAGCGGTGACCTCAGGGAGGGGTATGACTGGTCAGGACACCTCAGGGCCCCAGGCCACATTTACACCCACTGCAGCAGGGCTTCGCCTCCCTGAGAACCAGGCCCTGAACCCAAACTTGCTCCAGTCCATGATAGCCCAGGCTGTGGCTCAATTTATGGCCTCCAACACTCCACAGCCACCCTCCCAGACCGCACATCACTCACAATCTCCGGACTGGACGGATGGCCCCACATCAGACCTGGAGTCTACGGGAGCTGAACAACCTGACCTGATCTTGTCTGAGGACGAGGGCATCGCCCCATCCAAACCCACCCCTCCTGTTGGTCTCTTTGACCATTCCTTTTTTAATTCCCTCTTACTCAAAGCCTGTACTACTGCTAACCTCACTCAGCAACAGGAGACCCCACCAACATCCCAAGGTCCCCATGCCATTTACACTGAACCCTCTGTCTCACAGAATCATATTCCCTGCCCTCCCCTTTTCCTAAAGATGGTCCAGAAGCAATGGGAGAACCTAGGGTCCCCCTTGAGCCCTGGGGCAGTAGAAAGACAATTGTTCAACGTCGCTCCTTCCCTGACCTCCCTTTTGGAGATACCCGAAATTGATGAACCCTTGAACTCGTTGTTTCCCAAGTCCAATATTCCTGGGGACATAAATGAGGCACTAAGAGCAGAGGACAAGAAGATCGAGTCTGCCCTACGCAGAGCCCACCAAGCGTCAGCCTGGGCAACGAGGGCGGCAACCTCCATGGCCTTCTTTGCCAGGGCTTCGGTCCTGTGGCTACGGGAGCTCCAGGACATGATCCCTCCAGACCAGCTCAGAGTCCACCAGAATCTGGGTAAGTTGGTGGCCACATCCCAGTATCTGGCCGATGCCTCCTTACACACGGCCAGATACACTGCCCGGACCATCGCGGCAGACATTTCAGCACGAAGACTCCTCTGGCTCAGGAACTGGCGAGCAGACACCAAGGCCAAGTGGCGTCTGGCCTCCAAGCCTTACACAGGTGGACAACTCTTTGGTAAGGCGCTAGAGCCATACCTAACTGAAGGTAAGGATAAGCGCAAGATCCTGGTCAATACATCAAGGAGGGGAGATAGGCGCTGGGGGAACTTGTCGCAGAGTAACTACAGAAGGCAGCCCTTTCGGCCAGCGCCATCCTGGGATTGGGCCCAGGCCTCTCGCCCCTCCTTTCAGAGGCAGGAACGACAACAAGATCGTTCAGCATACAGAGGCAGACCACAGTTCCAGACTAAACGGTCCTTTCGGGGCACAGGGAGCCGCTTCTTCAAGCGAGGCAAGTGAGTCTGCAGCCTCACCTCCCATAGGAGGCCGGCTGGCCCTCTATTCCAACATTTGGGCGGCCACTACTACGGATGCATGGGTGTTAGACACCGTCTCCCAAGGTCTACGATTAGAGTTTTATTCCCATCCACCCGACAGGTTCCGCTCTTCCCCTATTTCAACGAACAGGACCAGAGCTGAACTTATGTCAGAAGCAATAGCTCATTTATTGCAAATACAAGCAATTGAACCAGTTCCAAAGGAACAAGAAGGGCGAGGGTTTTACTCAGACCTCTTCGTCATTTCCAAAGCTTCAGGGGGCTGGAGGGCGATCTTGAACTTAAAAGGTCTAAACCTCTACCTGAGGTATAAGAAATTTAAGATGCAATCACTTCAATCAATCCTGGCTAGCGTCAGGCAAGGTGACTTTCTTACCTCCATAGACCTGACTGAGGCATATTTGCACATTCCCATTTTTCCTGGACACCGCAAATTCCTCAGATTTAGTTATGCCCGACGCCATTACCAGTACAGAGCCCTTCCATTTGGCCTCTCATCTGCACCGAGAGTATTTACAAAGGTACTGGCAGTGATCGCAGCCCACCTTAGACTAATTCCCATCAGGATTCAATGTTATTTAGATGACATTCTAATTCAGTCATCATCATGGCAAAGTGCCCAAGCAGACCTCGCCCTAGCCATTAAGGTTTTACAGGAGCACGGTTTTTCTGTGAACTTCCAGAAAAGTCATACTATACCAACAACTCGGCTCCTCCATTTGGGGGCAGTTATAGACACAGACAACTGCACGGTATACCTATCTCAGGACCGACGGAACTCTATCCAGACTCTTGTACGTCGGATCCGAAGGGACAGAGTAGTCACATTGGCATCCCTTTCACAGCTACTAGGGAAGATGGTGTCCTGCGTGCAGATTGTGCCATGGGCACGTCTCCATGCCAGGGAATTACAGTGGCTTCTCCTTCCATTTCAGAGACTTCATACCAGCACATCCCACCAGAAGGTCCGAGTTCCACAGGCGGTGTTGAACTCCCTTCGTTGGTGGGACTCTCCAGCACTGTCACGGGGAGCAGAATTCAAAGAACCGGACAGGATCACCATCACCACAGACGCAAGCCTGTTTGGGTGGGGGGCACACCTCCACACACACTGGGCCCAGGGTCAGTGGTCCAGGCAGGATCTAAAGAACAACATAAACTGGCTGGAACTAAGAGCCATACACATGGCCCTAAAGAGATTCAGCAGCTTAGTACAAGGCCAGCACGTCCTGGTCTTTACCGACAACATCACAGCCAAGGCCCATATCAACAGGCAGGGGGGAACGAGGTCCAAGCCTCTCATGCGAGAGGCCAGATTGCTGGGGTCTTGGGCGGAACTAAATCTTGCCTCCATCAGGGCGGAGCACATATCCGGAGTGGCCAACCAACAGGCGGACTCACTGAGCAGAGCCACCGTGGACCATTCCGAATGGCAGCTGAATCCGGAGATCTTCAGGGAGATCGTGGACAGGTTTGGTTCCCCATCCCTAGATCTGTTTGCCTCCCCAGCCAACTCACAGCTTCCCAGATTCCTTTCCAGGTTCCCGTCCCCATCAGCGGAAGGAACAGATGCACTCCGCAGTTCCTGGCCCAGGGAACTGCTCTATGCCTTTCCTCCACTACCTCTCCTACCGGCCACGATCAGGAAGATCCTTCGCGAACAAGCAGAGGTTCTCCTGGTCGCCCCACATTGGCCGAGACGACCTTGGTTCGCCGACCTGATGGAGCTCTCCGCATCGGCTCCATGGAGGATTCCAGCCAATCGGATCTCCCTCATTCAGGGGGAGTTGCATCATCCAGACCCTCAATGGCTCCAGTTAACCGTCTGGCACTTGAGAGGCAGGCCTTAGGCCTAGACTCATATTCGTCAAGGGTCATAGCCATGATCCAGCAATCCAGGCGACCCTCGACGAATAGAATATACGATGCCACGTGGAAGAGCTTCTGTAATTGGTGTTTAGCACACAATATTGAACCCTTACAGGCTGCAGTGCCAGTTATCCTGGAGTTCCTGATGGATGGTCTGGACAAAGGTCTTTCCACAAGTACCATCCGTAGGCAGGTAGCAGCACTTGCCACGGTTATTTCCTATGGCAAGGAGCCCTTAACACAACACCCTATGATACGCTCCTTCCTAAAGGGAGCTAACAATGCCAGACCACCAACGGTACATAGATATCCCTCCTGGGACCTTCATCAGGTTCTACAGGCTCTCGTCTCACCACCCTTTGAGCCTATTGACAATTGTTTGCTCAAACATTTATCAATGAAGGTGGCATTTCTGGTTGCCATAACTTCAGCCAGAAGGATCTCTGAGCTGGCTGCCCTATCAGTAAGAAAGGACCTGTGTATTTTCCATAAGGACAGGGTTACTCTCAGGTTAGATCCCTCCTTTGTGCCCAAGGTTAACTCCTTATATCATAGGTCCCAGGACATAGTTTTGCCGGACTTCTGTCCGAACCCATCTAATAACACAGAGGCTCAGTGGAACAGATTGGATGTTCGCAGGGCCTTATATTGTTATATACAGAGAACCTCATCTTTCCGCAAGACTGAGGCTCTGTTTGTGTCATTTCACCCATCGTCGTTAGGACAAAAGGTTTCCTCGCCCACTATAGGCAGGTGGATTAGAGCTTGTATTTCTCTGGCATACCAGACTCAGTCACTTCAAGCTCCCAGCCATATCACGGCCCATTCCACCAGGGGCGCAGCCACTACAGCAGCCTGGTCTACCCAGGCATCCATAGAGGAAGTTTGTAGGGCAGCAACATGGGCATCGCCCTCCTCCTTTGTCCGTCACTACAAGATGGATGTATACGCATCCTCTACGGCTTCATTCGGCCGCAAGGTACTAGAACACGCATTAACATTGGATGGGACCCAGGCCCAATCTAATTTCCCACCCTAGGGACACAGGGCTTTGGTATGTCCCATCCGTGGGTTCTCCATCCAATCATGCTGGAGAAAGGGGCGTTGTCTTACCTGAACGCCTTTTCTCAGCATGATGATGGAGAATCCACTCCCTCCCATTAGGTCAGTTGGCCTGGTTCCCATTTGTTCAGACGCGTCGGACTAAAGTCTGGGTATCGCCTTAGTCTAAAACTGGGGTGCACTTGGCACAGAGGGGGCGTTACCAATTTCAGACTTAGTCCAATTGGAGCAGATAGATTAAGACAACCCATCCGTGGATTCTCCATCATCATGCTGAGAAAAGGCGTTCAGGTAAGACAACGCCCCTTTTTCTTTAAAACAAACAAATAAAACCTGTAAGTACCATGTTTTTGTTTTAATATATATTTTTAACAAACAGCAGAATGTGAGTCCAATATGTATCTAAACTGGGGACTCATCTACCTCTGGGACTGTATTTTATCTATTTCAAAAGATGTGTTTTATCATTTCATGTGATAGCAGAATTTTTAAAATGTTATTGTGGCTTTTCCAAACTATCCAACCTTGTTTCTGTCTGTGGTCAAAGTTGCATCAAGCATTTCTGAATTGGACGAATTTGTGAATTAGGCTTGAACAAAATCTTAAGTTTTATTCAAATCCAGTACAGAGTGTCTGTCAAAAAGCCCTGCAATAAAAAGTTGAGAAGCTGAAGGCTGTGGTAGTTGGCTGGATGAGCATGACATGAACAGAAGATCTCACTACTAAAATTGCATCAAATTAACTTTTAAAACAAGATTTTTATATTTGGAAGCCATCAAGTTCATATCATCTGAACATTTTCTAAAGTTCAGTAAGTAATGTTGAATTTAATAGCATTGCCCTTAAGAGAGATTTATGCTAGTAATAATGCAGATTTAAAGGCCCATTAAAGCATTACATTTTAATGACTGGTTAAGACATTTAATTAGTACATCTAGCAACAACTAAGAAACTATTGCTACCCATTTTTGAGGTTGGCTTTATCTCACTTGTTATCTTATAATATCTGAAAGTACTTCCCTTTAGTATTACAATTATATTTATCATGCATTCTGCAAGTATGTTAAAATATGGTTACATTAATAGAGTCTGTTATCAATTAGTAATGTTTATTACGCATTCAAAAATCATTGAATTATATTTGTTGTAAAATTTAAAGCCAGCTATTTAGTAAACAAGAATAATAAGATAATATTTTGAATGTTTGCAGAAATCTTAATTTGGCAATATCTGATTTATGAGAATTTTGAATTTTTTAGGTATCGTTGTGAACTTATCTTGTATTATGGAAATCTAATTATTGATCCTATCATGGAAAATATCTTGGAAAACATGTCTGTAGATTTTTTTTGTTCTTTCTTCTGTTCAGTTTTCTTGGCAAGATTTTTTTCAGAGGTGGATTGCATTGCTCCCTTCCTAGGGCTGAGAAAGAATGACTGGCCCAAAGTCACACAGTTGGCCTTGTGCCTAAGGCAAAACTAAAATTCAATCTCCCAGTTTCTAACTTGATGAATTAACCTCTAAACCAAACTGGCTGTGTCTACCATTAGAACTGTATCTTATCTACATTATATACTATATAATGTGTCTATGTATACACAAATCAGAACGCAAGTCCTTGTTTTCCTGATACACTATGAAAGTGAATGCTGGACTTGAACTGAAAGTTATTCATTGCAAACATTAATTTATTAAAATAAAGGGATAAGGTTATAAAAATTTCAGCAATTGAAATAGGTCATTATTCCCCTGATATGCATTAAAGTAAATTTTTTCCCATTTCTTTTTTATTTTGTGACTCGGTGAATTGATTGGTTTTTCTTCCTGATCACAGAGTAGCATGAACAGATTGTTTATAGAGCCATCTTCTGAATCCTTATCAGTCTGTGACTGACCATTACATCAGGGAAACAAAATCAGTAATTACTGTTCAAGAATTCAACTGTTCAATACCAGCAAGAGAAAATCAGCTGAGCACAAATTGGTCATACAAACTAATTTTCCTCTCAGCACTTAGAGGAAAGAAGTCTTTTCATCCTCCCCCTTTGCTCCATTCCCTTTCTTCTACTTGTCTTGATTTTCTAGTTTAACATTACAAAGAATTTCATCCAGGATATCATTCAGCCCAGCAGGATCATATCTGATTTAGGATAGAAGGTTGTAACAGCAAAACTTGTTCTCCAAGATTATGTACTCTATCATCAAAATACAGGGTACTTTTACAGTACTTCCAATATTATTATAATGTGTCACATCCTTAAAGTGCTTTAAGACACTTAGGGTTTTTCATAAATCTTCCCGAAAGCTTAATTGTTTTAAGCTGTTCTTTAAACAACACATTTCCACCTCTGAAAGATGACAAATTTAGATTTCAGTTGCTCATACCTGCTTCGGAAGTTGTTTTAACTTTAATGTGTTTAGGGAACTTTATATTTTGCAACTACTGCAATATCAAACAACATTTGTTTAAGTTATCATTGTTAAAATATGAATATATAATTTTAAATTTCAACCTCTTTTTTTTTTCTTAAGTCTAATGAATGAGCCAAATTTGATATCAGGACAATAGCAATAGCACTTAGACTTAAATACCACTTCACAGTGCTTTACAGCCCTCTTTAAGTGGTTTACGGAGTCAGCATATTGCTGCCAGCAATCTAGGTTCTCATTTTACTGAGAAGAATGGAAGCTGAATCAATCCTTAGCCAGTGAGAATCAAACTGCCAAACTGCTGGCAATCAGCAGTCAACAGAATTAGCCTGCAATACTGCATTCTAATCACTGTACAACCTTGGCTCTTATAACTCTAGAAATGTTACAAACATTAGATGGCTCCTATATTTCTGCAAGTGAGTTCTGTATTGCCAGAGTAACATTTAAACAAGAAACACGTGATTTGGATTTGATTTCAAGTCCTCTCTCTCTCTCTCTCTCTCTCTCTGTTTTGCAATTAATTACCTAAGCATTGTGCTAGCTTCCATATACGTTACTAAAAGAAAAATAGATTTTATTTCTTTAGGAACTGTTGAAGGACTTTTTACCATGAATGTTCTAGTGTATTTTTCCTATTTGAAGGGTTCTATTTTTATTTATTTGTATACTTGTATATTTGTATATTTGCTTTAATTAGCCACAAGGTAAGCAAACAAAGGGTACTGAATAATGAAAATGGAATAATATGAAATGATTAATGTGGTATTTCAAATTTGAATTTGAATAATATTCTAGCTGATGCAATTAAGTAAAAAAAGCAATTAGGAAATTAAAGGCATTTTATTCTAAATTATGCTTTCAGTCTGTGCAGATATAGTGTCAAAGATGTTTTCTATTCAGAACATAATATATTAATAATAGCTAGACTTTGATCAAGAAAGTCAGCAGTGTGTGATCTCACTAATTGAATAAAATAAAAATATATTGAAATGAATACAATTCAATAAATATAAACTGTCAGTATTTGTTATTTGATATTTCACAGCACCCCATATTTCATTCATTTGTACTGCACTAAACAATAGACAATACATTCACTTTACAATATAACCAATGGTGGGATTCAAATGTGTGAACAACTGGTTCTCTATGTGGATGCTGCTTCTGGAAGTCCATTCTGGGCCTGGGCAACAAAAAGTTTGCCAAACTGGTGCAAACTGGCTGAATCCCACCACTGAATAATAACTATTCTTCCACTCAGTAAACACTGAGAATATTTGCTTGTTCTTGATATTTAGCTTCTGTCTGGGACACTACACATCCTCTTTATGACCTGTTTTCCTTGCTACCTTCTGGGAGGAGGCTTCGAGGTATCTGAAGCAGAACATCCAGATTCACTCACAGTTTTGTTGCATATATTATTAACCTTGTGAACTCTAAAGCTTCCTCCTTCTGTTATGTATTCAAGATTGACAGTGATTAATATTTATATGTTACTGATATGTAAGGGTGTAGGTCTATACATATGTTGTATATAGTATGTTTAAATGTGTGTTATGTATGTGTACACTTTGAGAGCAAGCAACTAAACTTCATTTTTAATGTGTGCCATTGTGCCCACAGTAAAAAATGACAATAAAGGTTATCTGTCTGTCTGTCTTCTGTCTATCAATCATTCATTCATCTATCTGTTAACGAATATTAAAACTACATTTTCTTGGACTTCCGGTGGATCTGCGCGGGCGATGGCGGCTACTTTGTAGCTGTCCTCCTGGGTAAGTGTAATGAATCGCTATGAACAGCGGACATCAGCTGTTCAGCGGTTCAAAATCCCCCTCCCGGGCAAAGGGGGGGGGGAAGAGGGTTGTCTGAATAGTGGTAGAGCCTCTTATGTACCCCCAATTCTTTTTTTGGGGGGGTGTGACAGAGTGCTCCCACGGAGTTCAGACTGTCTCCGCTTCCCAGCTGCTTTTGTCCCTAGGGACAAAACAAGCCGTTGCAACCACCTCCGCGTTTAAAGGGAACTGGTGAGTTTTTTTCAGAAGCGGACAGAGTTGATTAGAGGATTTACTTTTTGCTTTCTTTGACTTTATATGTATTTTAAGTTTAAAGACTTATTTTCACGTTTATATTCTCTCCTTTTACTTTTTACTTTTTGCTGAAAGGGAAAGTAAAATGGCGATCGGCAGACTTTCTGGCGTTTTTTTTTTTTTTTTTAAATTGGGAAGCTAGAATGCCGATCGGTTTCTTTTACTTTCTCTTTTCTTTTCTTTTTAATGATTGGATGGATTTTAGAAGCATTATTATTTTTGTTGTTTAACTTTTTAGTTTTGTTTTTTGTATTTTTAACAGTCAGGCTTCTTGGTGTTTAAGCATTATTGTTTTTGTTTGACTTTCTTGCTTTGTCTTTTGTGCTTTTAAAAGGCAGGCTTTTTGGTGTTTTTTTCTTCCCCTTCTCTTTCTTTTTCTTTTTAATGATTGGAATGGATATTTTAATTCCTTTTTTCTTCTTTCTTTTTTTTAACTCCCTTTTTTTTCTATTACAATGATCTTCTTTTGAGGGAGTTATGATTTTCTTTTGAAGGAATTTTTGTAATTCTCAAGAAAGTTTTTTTTAAGATGGCTCCAAAGCATCCAGGGACTTCTACAGTTCCTAAATCAATAGTTCCACCCTCTTCTGTGGTCCAGCCAACAATTGTGAAGGATTTGCAAGATATGATGGGAAATGTTACAATTCAAATTAGGGCAGAAATGAAAAAGATTTTAGAGGAAAATAATAAGATTTTGAGGCAAGATATAGTTTTGGCTTTAAAAGGAGTTGCTTCTGTTCTTGAAAAGTTGAATTCCTGTGTGGAAGAGGTAGATGAAAAAGTGGAATTAATGGAGGGAAAAATTGAAAGTATGGAAAAAGAAATGGAAAATGAGATTCTTATGCTTCAATACGGACAAATGGAATATGCCTTAAGAATTAGAGGCTTGGGAGAGTCCTTGCAAGGAGATCTGAAAGAGATGGTTGCAAAGGACTTTGCTGTGATTTTGAATAAAGAAAAAGAGGAAATACTTAGTGAAATTGAAAAATTATTTAGAGTTAATTCTGTGGTGGCAGTGCAAAAGAACTTGCCAAGAGATGTGGTAATTTATTTTGGGAAAAGATCTCTACGCAATGAAATTATACAAGCTTTTTATAAGAAGAGATTTCAAATTGCTTCACAAGATGTCATAATCTTAAAGGAGATCCCATCTAAAATTTTAAGAAGAAGAAAGGAGTTTGCTTTTTTAGCAGATGAACTTAAAAAGAGACGAATCTCGTTCAGATGGGATGTTCCGATTGGAATGGTGGTGAATTACCTGGGGATATGTTATAGACTTAATACTGTTTCTCAAGCAAAAGATTTTTATACTACGGTCCTGGGGGTATGTTCATCGCCATTTATTAAGTTTAAAGCTTTCGAAGAAAAGAATGTAGAATTACAGTTTGAAGAGCCTATATTTATGAAAATTGGGGAACCTTTGCTTGAGAGGTCTCAACAAGTTCAGATTGAGGAGCAGAAGACAACTTGTGTAGCATATAACTGTAAAGAAAAGCAGCAACAGAAGAAGGCTAAGGAAGCCTCACATCTAGTGGTTTCTGAATCCGCGGGAGAAGCAAGACTTATAAAGCCTTTGGAGCAATCTTCAAGGGTGGAATTGTTGTCTGAAGAAGTGGAAAATGGGAAATCTCAGCTTGAGGGGTCTCAACAAGCTGAGAGGAAGGGGCAGAGGACAACTCGTGTAACATATAATTGTAAAGACCAACAGAACAAGGAGTTTAAGGAATCCTCACATGTATTGGCTTCGGAGTCTTTGGGAGACTCAGGAATTTTGGAGCAATTTTTAAAGGCAGATTTCAAAGCATTTCTCTCGAGCTTGATAAAGATAAGGATGGAGAATGAAAATTAGAGATTGATAAGGATGGAGAATGAAGATGGACAATTGAGACTGATAATAATATCAGTATGATAAGGATGGAGAATGAAAATGGACAATTGAGACTGATAAGGAAGACTTAAATGTTTAATGTGTTTATTGTGGATGAAATTTGTTATTGATAAATTTGTGTTTTGGAGGGATTTTATAAAGAATGATAATAATATCAGTATGATATCAAAAGGTTTGGAGTATACTACAATGTGTTTAGTGTTTGGGGTTTTTTTAAATTATTATTATTATTTTTAAGATGGAATAATGTGTTTAGTGTTTGGGTTTTTTTTAATTATTATTATTACTATTTTTAAGATGGAATTTGATTAAATGTGTATAAGGGGATTCTAATGTTTTAAGTTTTAAGTAATGTTTAAATTTGTGTTTCGGAGGGAGTATAACTTGTTTATTCTAATGTTTTAAGTTTTAAGTAATGTTTAAATTTGTGTTTCGGAGGGAGTATAACTGTTTAACTAAATGTATTCAGATTTGTTTATGATTTATATTAGATTTTATATTGTAGGTATAGATGTTCAAAGAAAGTAGTGTTTAAAATTGTGTTCTGGAAGGAGTTTATATAGAATGATGGATAATATTATAAGTATGATTAGAAGATGTTTAGAGTATATTATAATTTGTTTAATGATTCCAATTACTATTTTTTTTAGAGAAGATAATTTATTTAATTTAAGGTATTTAGATTTGTTTAGGATTTATATGTGTTTTAATTTTTTTTTCTTTTTTTTTTTGAAGCATTTTGAACAAGCCTGTAATCAACTCTGGGAGGGCTAGGGGAGGGTTAGGGAGGTTTGGGGAGTTGGGGGAGGGTATGGGAGGGTGGGTTTGGGGAGGGGATTTGTTTTGTAAAATTTAAAAAACTTTCAATAAAAAAAACCCTACATTTTCTTGCAACTGCAACATTATTGGCTGATGTTTAGCTTGAGATCCACCAAGGCAATCATGTCTTTGAAGTCACTGCATGCAGAATGAGCTCATATATCTTATATTTTTATTTTAAAAAATTCCTGTCTAATTTTGCTTTTGTCTCTATTGAAATTCATCTGACTAGTTCTGCCCATTATTCTGTATGGTTGAGATCTTCCTGAATCTTAATAGCATCCTCTATCATTTAAGGAGTTGTAGTGCTACTTTCAGGTCCTCGGTGTTTTATTTCTTTTGTGAATAAAGTCTGAAGATCACATCTTATTTTGCAAAACATAAGCACCATTTTATTGTTTATGCAACATTTTGAGCCCTTAACAACTGATTTACATATTACATATCTCATTAGCCTTGGCATTTCAAGGTGTAATCAGCTTTCTGTTTTACTAACTCTGAATAAATGGACACTGATGGAAAGCTCATTATAATATTTAAGTGTAGCATGCCTTAGACTACTTTTTTTTAAGTCCTTGTTTAAAAATAATGAATGGCTTGCTCTTCCCATTTGACCTTTGTGTTTCAATATATCTTTTAGAATCTAAGTTTTAGTGAGAATTATAAAATAATTATAGCCATCTAAATTGTTTGATTTGAACTGCTTTTTTTCCTTGGTACTTTAAGGAAGCAAATAACAATGGTTTACAAATAAAAGCAATATAGTAGAAATATGAAATAACATTGATAAACATTTGTTAACAAAAATATTTCCATCCAAAGTTAGCTATTCTGAAACTAAAATAATGAAGAACTACATCAGTATTAGTATATAAGTTTAATAATAAATTAAAATAAAAATTATATGTGAGTGCTGAACACTGATGTAGTTCTTTATTATACTACATCAGTATTCATTATACTACATCAGCTTTCATATATAATGTTTATTTTAATTTATTATTAAATTTATATAATTGTAGTATATTAATTTATTAATAAAATAAAATAAATATAAGAGAATTATAAGGCAAATAAAGCAGAGAGACTACCTGAACTTAAATTGATGCATTATCCTTTCCTTTCTGTTTACCATAACAACCATAACAACAACTCTAACACTCTGACTGGCAGTAACACAATATGTAAGCTGGAAGAAGCTTTAAATTTCTGTTTTGTACCAGTTTCAAAGATACAGGATTAGGGTTAGGGTTAGGGTTAGAAATTTCATCAGCTATTTAGTCCAGAACAGTAGTTGAGAATCAAAAGCATATTGATAATACCATGCCTCAAACTGAAGAAAGAACTCTTCAAGCTATTCTTGTAAATGTTGGAAAAACACTGCAAATATGGAAACTTCTGAAATTTGATGTCTCCTTCTTTGGCTGATCTCTCCATTTGTCTTCCTGCATCAACCAGAACAGCCTACTGCTTAAGGAAAAGAACCATTATAAAACAGTCTCCAGTGTCAACCTCTGCAGGTAATCCAGAAGAATACTGTAGTGCAGACTGGCTTCAACAGCTTTTCAGAATATTTAAAGCATATTATCAGAATTTCAAAATCCTTAAAAAGTTATGTGCTTCTCCCCAAACCTTCTTATGATGCATTCTAGATTCATTTATCAATATATTAACATTCAACTAAGCACACACAAAGATAAATCTGAAAGAATATTAGAAAAATGAAGCAAAGATATTACTAGTTTTTTAAAAAAAAATCTATTATTTTTATACCAAAACACAAAACCTATCCAGATAACAAACCCTCAAGTTATTAACTATCATTCCATGTGCTGTTTCAGTGTAATAAAGGCTATTAAAATGTGGCAAAAATTAAAATAAAAAAGAACTCTCCTAAAATATGTCTGAGATATATTAACAGGGACCCATTCCTCTATTTAAAGCAGAGCATATAAAGGAAGTATTACATGCATTCTTCATTCAAAATGGTTATTGTTATCCACAACATTAAGATACATTTTTAATTTTTAATTAAAATAAGACCATTTCTATTAGGACTTGTACATGCTTCTATCTTTTACAAAATAGTACAGCCTAAAGAATTAATGTATTCAGATTCATAAATGCTGTACAACTGAATTCACGCATTTTAAGGGTACTAATGGGAAAAAAGAAAACCTTTAATAATTGCTATTTGCATTGCTTAGATACCAAGTTATTCTATTTGAAAAAACAAAACAAAATAGAGATATTTGTAAACTGAATAATTTTAAACTAATTGCAGAATTTTTTTGTTACTTAAAGTCTGGTCCAAGGACCTCTTGGTTGATACTCTCAGCTCAAAATCAAAATATTAAAGATATTTACAAAAATTTAAACCAATGTCATTCTTCTCATTATTTTTATATGTTGATTTAAGAGTTCTCCATGAAAAATATTGTATTATTTATTTTATTTTATTTATGTTTGTATCTAATGGCTTTATTATTGCCATTTATAATATTTAATACATATTCTGCAAATGTGTGAGTTTTAATTTTTCACTAGAGAATCATGTTCCATGGTTATCATTTCAGAGATATTTTCTTACATAACAGAGAAACAAAATGAGCATGGGTAGACAAAATGTAATGAGAACAGGAGTAACTTCTGACTTCCAACTGGCTTCCTAAGAGTTTTCTTTTGAGAAGCTGTCAAGGAGCATCAAAAAAAACTTCACTGTCTCCTTCTCTCATGGAAGGTATTGTGAGACTGGCTGGGAAACTGTCATAGAATGTTGAAAATGAAGATCATATGACCATAACAGCAGCCCAGCAGTGCAACACCAGCATTGAACAGCCATAACATCTCCAAATTTAATTCCTCCAGGAGTTAGGGGTCTTGGATTTTAGACACATTTTGTAAATTAGCTTATTAGAGGTACATTGGTTCAAAAATAATTGCCACATTATGCACCATTTCTTCTGGTTAAACGCCACGACATGAGAGTTTTAAACGTGTTTAGATATAGTAAATATAAATAAATATAATGCATATAAACAAAATCTTTTCTGGGATCCTTCATCATTTTTAACCTTGGGAAGGAATCCTGAGAACAAAAAGTTTAAGAAACACTGATTGATGTATTGCAACTGATAATATATTTTTTAAAATTGAATACATATTGTACACAATGCATTTTATTCACTAGTAATTTCATTTGATAATACATAAATTCCTCCACTCTTTTCTGTTTTGCTTTTAAATTTCTGTTTCCATAACTTTCAGTTTTTCTGCTTCACTACAGAGATCCTGCTAAGTTTTACACAAATATCGGCTAGAGACAGCAAATGGAAACAGTTTTTTTCCTTAGCTTCTTTCAAGATTATGGCACTGGAATGTAGTTATTTAACACTGTTGACTAAGGAATGAACATTTTTTTATCCAATATAGATATCCTCTTCCATAAAAGTGGAATTTTGAGAAATGCACATGGAGTGGTGAGGAACAAGTGCATACCCTCCTAGCCATCCAGATTTGTCAAATCATTCCTACCGGTAGTGATCCCTAGGTGTGTGCCTTTGAGTGAGCTTTTATTGTTATTATTATTCCCAGAGACTGGAGTAGTTCCTAAAGTTTTCTTTGCAAGATTTTCCAGAAGTAGTTTGCCACTGCCTCATTCCCAGGTTTGAAGAGAGAGACTGGTTCAGTGTTGCCCTACTGGGTTTAATTTGCCTAGGTCGGACTAGAATTTACATTCTCATGTTTTCTAGCCTAATGTTTTAACTAATGCACTTTTCTTAGGGATCAGTGGTTTATAGATATTACATTATGTGTACTGCAAATCTCAAGCCTATTGCTATAAATTGTAATGAAACATATTAATGCACAAAGATAATTGTGTTGTAGCAATGATAAAGTCTTTGAGTTGACTTTAAACTGGGACTCTAGAACAATGTATATATAAGTCTTTGTTCAAATTCAAGATACAAAACTTTACTTATATTAAATCAGGCTATTGTTCCACTAACATTAATTTAGATTGGGAGGCATATTCTCCTTAATTATAATACAAAAACTATTAAAGTGTTTAAGAATTGCACCGTAAAACCATTATTAGGAAGGAAATTTAGAAGTAAATCTGTTCTCCTTGAAAATAGCCTTGATGATAATTCTGTGCATGGCAATGAGTGCAGATACTAGCAGACAACTTGCATGAATTCCTTGTAAAATCAAGCAATTCCAGTCAATGAACCCTTTACACACTTAAGAAAGTAGAGAAAATAGGTCTATAGATATATGCTTTAGCAAATTGAAAAATATTGTTGTCCTTACAGATTTAAGTTTCAAAGCAGAGATTAGTAGATTTTCTCAGTTTCCTTTCTGCTCCCAGCAAGTGATCCCTACAAGTGGAAAAGCAAGACCAATTAATCTCCAGAATCTGTGGTGAAATGAGGTTGGCAAAATCTCAATACTCCATCTTACAGCAACAAATCAAATTGTTGGGGGGGGGGTTGTCACAGGACAAAAATGTGGATGCAAAAAGAGAGTTACTCAAATTAGTTTCTTGTTTTCAAGGAAGAGAACATGTGAATTCTAGAAATATTATGATACAGAAACATGTGAGTTATATGGTATGTTTGTATATACAGAAATAGCAACCACTTATTTCAGGCAGAGTAATCTATTGGTGTATTAACACCATAGGGGGATATGATGTCACTTTCAGAATGGATAGTACTGATGATGATGGTATTTTGGTCTTTTTTTTAAGAATGCTTAACATTTTTTATTCTTATTACTTTATGGAGCATAATCACATTTCACTTTCTATGAAAGGAGTGCTACTCTTATTTAAGCAATTAAAATGGCAGAAACAAAGAAATCAGGGCTAAATCTTTTGTTTTGTTACTACATTTTAATGGCTTAATCTTAAAAATTAAGGAAGGAAGACTAAATATGGAGCTGAGAAGCAATAGGCAGTCCATGAACCACATGAGAAACTGGGACTATTGTGGAGGGCTGAACCAATAGCCTGAACTCAATTCTGCTGCTAGTGCTATGTTTTGAGTGAGGAGGGAATGCAGAGCCTCGCTTTACCTCTTCTCAGCCAAGCTGTGCTCTATTGCTGTAGGTGCAGAAAATCTATTTCTCTCACCAGCCAACTTAAAGGAGAACCCCTGACTACTTCACCTGTCCCCTGTGGCATTTTCATTTATATTTTATTTTCTAACTTCCAATTGACTTCACAGGGGTTGGATGTGGACAGCCAAAGGGCACAATATAGACCAGGGACTATAAAATGCCAAGTTCTTTCATGAGCTTTGTGTTACCCAGCCCTCTTGTAGCTAAACCATATGCAAATTTATATAACAAACCCTTGACCTCTGAAATCACATGTAAATACCACACATGCATATCCTATAAAAACTTCCATTGTGCTTCATAAATGTGTTAAATCAAACTTGGTCTTCATTTTTTTTCTTGACCAAAATGTAATTCAAAACCAAAGTAATCTTTCAATGGATTTCCTGGGGCATTAATCAACTTCTCTGATGATAAAAAAATCCTATAGCAATATGCTTTTTAAATAATCACAGCATTCCAGATATTAAATCTGAGAGATTTTGTCCCTATCCATTAACTATATTCAAATTAATTCTATCCACGTGGTTTTGTTTTCCTTTATGCAGACTTTTTTCCTCAGAAGAAATATGAAAGTTAATCAGTGTATATTGGTTTCCCACAGTTATTTAATCAAGTGGAAAAAATGTTCTTAACTTGCTGGAATTTGACAAGCCAGAAACTGCCTTTTTGCCCATTACATTTTACATTCACTCTGCTGAAAAGAACAGTTATCTTTATGAGAACTAGCTTGTTTGTTGAAATTTATCCATTTTTGATACATCATTTCCTTTTAATTGCTTTTTGATTTTGCTGCATTTGATTCAATGAGCTGCCCATTACATCATTTCAAAGGGATTTTTTTTTTGAAAAAAAACCCTTCTTATTTTCATTTTTGTGCATCCCATTCTTCCTAACATCCTTTCAGAGTGGATTAGACAAGAGCCAAAAGGCAGTCATTTTAGAAAATGGAGACTCACCTTGTGTGATGGTGCCACATCTGTGTGCTGGTTGAGAAGATTGGACAAGAGGTCCCACTATCAAAATCTCCTTATTGCTATTAAAAGTTTGCAATGCAGTAAAGGCTTGTCATTAGTCCCCACTTATTCCCCAATCTATACTGCACTGCACTAATTTGGGATAAGATTCCAGCATCTTGTAAGTAGAATGGTGATCCAATGGCATGCAGCAAAGAAAATCAGTAAGAAGCTATTGTGGAAGTGCTTGACCTTCTTTTGGGAACCCTCACATTTTTTTTCCTTATGTCTGAGAAGCTTAAGAGACAAGAACTGAACTACTATGAGTCTTAAATGGAATCAACACATTTAATATTTTGAATTGAGAAGGTTGTTAGAAAAAAATATTATTGTATCAGAAAAGAAGGGAAGTGCCATATTTTTTTCATCTATTAGAAGCCATTTTTCCTGCAAACACCCTGTTCAAAAATCAGGTGCGTCTTATACAGGTGCAGCATCTTATACACAAAAAATAATGGTAACCTCTGCAGCCCAGGGCATGCCTGTGGGGGTTCTTTACATGCCACTGCCATGCCGCCTGGTGCAGGTCTCGAGCCTCTGTGGGCTTACCAATAATGGGAGGGGGCAAGATTGTCGGATGGTGGCATCAGGAGGCAGCGGATGGGACCAGCAGCATGGATGGCAGCGACAGCCCTTTCCCTCCCTCATATCTGTATGCTATCCGGAGACCCTGTGGAACGCAGCTGCGAGGCCATCCTGCTCAATAATAGCAGCCGATCAAACTTCCAGATTTGCCAGCTCAGCTGTTCGATGCTTTGCCAAACAGCTGATTGGCACAGAGAAGTTTAAAACCTGCCTTTGCTTCCCTTGCCTTGCTGTCATGCCGGTGCTCACGCCGGTTTGTTTACCAAGGTCAGAAGACTGCTGCTGTGAACTGACTATGCAGTGGGTTGGGCTGTCTGGGAGGCATCTATTTAGAGTGCTGGGAGGCAGTTGTTGTTCCCAGCACTGACTTCGTTTTCTGTAAGCTTGGAACTCGCATGCCAGAAAGTCTTATACAAGGGTATGTCTTATACAAGGAAAAATATGGTACCTTTCAGCATGGGATAACCTCACAAAAATGAGATGGCATAAGAGCAGGAGAACAATTACATGATTTTAGTGTGAGTGAAACCAACACTGATAATGATTGTTGTATGTAATGATTATGTAAACTGAGTGGTCACTGGTACGTAAGAGTTGAAGTCAATTTCTTCTTTTCTGTACTGAACCTGAAATATTGACTTAGCATTATTACAGAATCCTTTGAGATTGTGCTGGACTACAAATTTCATAAAGAAATAAGAAAATAGGTAAATTGGTTTACTAAGTTAAAATAAAAAAAATTGAGAAATGTATATATTTTACATTTCAACCTTATTCAATCCCTGACTTCAGTGGAATTATTTATTTCCAGGAAAATGTATCTAGCTCCGCAGTTTTATTTATTGCATTTTATGCTAGCCTTCTCTAAATGGCTATCACCTTTTTGCTAGTTTCAGAATTCCCAGTCGAATGCATTCTTGCTGAAATACTAGAAATACTAAAAATAAGAACACACAAGAACAATAGATTGGCAAAAGTTGTTTTATATTTTGTGAAATTTTATTTATACTTGCTTACTTGTATTTCTTGAAAAGCTAAAAGTTTCAAGAGTAGCACATTAAAAAAGATGCTCTTTTTCATCTTTATACCTTTCATGACTTAATGTAATTCCAAAATATTTGTAATATTAATTGGATATTTATTAGAATATGTTCTCGCTTATCTCTTTAATATTTTATTCTGCACTGATTTGCAATAGGGAAGTAGAAGCTGGGAAGACTTTAACATTGTCCTGTTGTAATATTCCAATCTCTGTGAATTTGTTGCAGATAATGTGCAGGGTTTCTTATATTTTTTATAGACAACTTTTTTTCAATATATTTGTGTTTTACTGTTTCTATGTTGACCTTTTGTACTGTTTATGAAGAACACACTTAAGTCAAATGACTAACCTTATTCTGTCACCACAAGTGAATGAATAATTCTTGGTGACATTTAGTATCTTTGCATGAGTGGAGAATTTCAAAACCCAACTAATATATATTCATTCCTGAATATGTCCATACTTTATTATTTATGCTGTATCATGATAAGAATTATTTTTCTATGCCTATTTTATTTTTTAAAAAAGAAACTTTAAGAGAAGAACTATAAGCAAATGCAATGAAGTTTAGGAAATATGCCCAAACTTTGCAAGGGCAAAAGTGATCATTCACAATATTATCTTAGCTGCATCAATATCTTCTTATAACACATGTACACACACACACACACACATACACACACACACACACACACTCTCTCACACACACACACACTCTCTCACACACACACACACACACACACAGAGAGAGAAATCTACATTCTTCACAATATCCCTTTTCTCATGCCAATGTTTCCTTCAAAGTCACATCACTAAAAAGTTTTTTCTGATGCTATATATTTTATTCATGTATTTCAAAAATATCCTTCCTTTGGTGGCTTCTGAATCAAGATATTTTCCTAAACTTAATTGTATTATCTTCATAAAGAAAGCAGTACAAACAGTGTGTAGGATGATAGCGTAGTTATAATTTTAATTTTTTTCATCATTCTGTTTTTTTAGGACATTTATTTATTTTTTTAATTTATATGTTTTTTCAAAGAAAAAAACCTGAAATTCTGATGGGAGTGCTATAGAGCTGTCACCCTTAGTCATTTGGACAGGAAAGGCATATTCTATATTTTATAGTGCTATTATTTTCCTAGACATCTAGACATCATGATAAAACACTCTCTATTGGACTTTCTTGATCTGGAGGTTAATAGAAGGCAGAAAAACTGCAAATCAATATAGGTATGTGAAATCAGTGAGAAACAAAAGAAGTAACAATAAAGTAAATATAAAAACATCAAGTGAAATTATAGTAAACAGTTAAGAGTGAATCTTCTTCAAGATGGAACAAAAGGTTCTCCTATTATATTTGTTACTGAAAAGCTCCAACTAAACTTCAGTATCTCTTCATATTATTTTGCTGTAGAAAACAGGAAGTCAGAAACTCAACATGGTGTGAGGGAGCAGAGGAAAAACAAAGTCACCATAATCTGAGTTTTGAGCTTTGAGTTCTGAAAGCAATAAACAAAATAATAAATGGAATTGGTTTCCTTGATGTCAATGTAAAATGCATACGCATCATATAGAATATTACCTTATACAGTGTATTTATGTGAATAGATATAAACAAGTATCCACATGTTTCCAGCATACTTCAATATAGATTACCGTTTGATGGATCTAAAGTATTACCATTCTAAGGATCAGCTCCAAGGATAAATCAGTCTAGGCATTTGCTGAGCTTCATATTCAATAGATTTCATTGCAAATTGTCAGAGACTACCTTGCATTTTTTCCTTATTTATGGATATTTTAAGCATGATGGAAATATAGAATTACTTCATGCTTGAGACTATTTCTCTCAAAGCACAATAATATATTTTCAGCCATATATGATTGATTGATTGATTGATTTCAAATATCCCATATGCTAATTATGAAACTGAAAAGGAGCATATTTATTAGCAAAGCCAAGGGCTAAATATGTTGCAGAATCACAATTATATAAAGCAGTTTATAGTCTATAAATATGTAGAAGTGAAACTGTTTTATTGATTTTCATTACCTTAGCTAAAAACTCGAAAATAAAGAACTATGAGTCACACTTAAATTGTTTTTCTTCTTCACTCCAGAAAAATAATGGACCCAATAATAGATCACAAAGGTTGTTTTAAAAGCAAAGCAGAGGAACAAAGCAATTGCAGCTCATCTTCGAAACATAAAAAAAATTCCAGAATTAAGCTATTAAAATCTTGCTTTTGCAAGCATTTTAAAAAGTTCTTTCTCGGGGAGCTTCCGGTGGGAGGCGACGGCGATGGCGGCTAGCTTTTAGCCGTCCAGCTGGGGAAGTGTCAGAGCCGCGGAGCGCAGCGCGCATCAGCTGGCCCGCGGCTCGGAAAGCCCTTCCCGGGCAAAGGGAAGGGACAGAGAACGCAAGAGTAGAGGTAGAACCCCTGAACCCCCTCTGGATTTATTTCTAGAGGGGGTGAAAGGAGTGTTCCCTCGGAGCTCTTGCTGATCTCCGCCTCCCAGCTGTTTTTGCTTCCTAGGAAGCAAAAGAAACCGCCGCTTCTATCTCCGTGTTTACAGCATTTTGGTGAGTAATTTTTAAACGGACGGAGCAGTTTAAAGGATTTTTTGTTATATTTTAGGTGTTTATTTTTTTATCTTTTGATTTTTACTATTTTTCCTCCTTTTTTTTGTTATACTAGTGAAAGGATTTAAGATGGCGTTTTGAAACTGTCGGAGTTTTTTTTCCTTTCTCTTTTGTTTTACTTTCCCTTTCTAAGGACTGTTTTTTGCTTCTGCTTTTGCTTTTGGTTTAGAATTTTTTCTTTTGAACTGTTTGCTCTTTTACTATTTATTCTTTGGATTTACTCTGGACTTTTAATGACTATAGTTTGTCTCTTTTTAAAAATTTTTTTTTTTTCTTTCCTCCTCCCTTTTTGGCTGGAGGGGAAAGGGAAGTGACAATTGTGCTTTTTAAAATGGCTTCAAAGAGGCAGCAGCCTTCCTCAGCACCTAAGGTTATTTCTTCTCCTATAACTTCCACTGCACAGCTACAACAACAATCTAAACATGTACCACCGGCTCAGCCACCACCCTCCCCTCCTCTACCTGGACTTTCAGTACAAGAGGTTAGAGGCATAATGGGAGAGATTGTAGTTCAAATGAGAGAGGAAATGAATCAATTTGTTTCACAGATTAAATCAGAAATTAAATCTGATCTCAAAGAAGAGATAACGGGGATAAAGTCTAAATTGCAAGAAAATAATAATGAACTACGACAAGATATATTGGCAGCTGTTTCAGGTTTGGCTACTGTGGTGGTTAAGCTCGACGCAAGGCTTGAGGAAGTGGAAGACAAAGTTGACTCTTTGGATGACAAAATTCAAGACGTGGAAAGGAAGGTGGACTCCTCACAAGAAGATATTTTGATGTTTCAGTATAGACAGATGGAGTATGCCCTGAGGATTAGAGGCCTCAAGGAAGATATCAATCAAGATTTGGTGGAGGTGGTCCTTACTGATCTGGCGCTGGCCTTGGATATGGATAAAGGAGAATTACAGAGAGAAGTGGAAAAAATTTATAGACTCAACTCCTGGATTGCTAAGCAGAAGAATTTGCCTAGAGATGTGGTGATTTACTTTACAAAGAAGTCCCTGCGGAATGAGATTATACAAGCCTTTTACAACAAAAGATTTCAGATTGCCGCCCAAGATGTCATCATTCTAAAGGAAATCCCATCCAAAATTTTAAGAAGTAGAAAAGACTTTGCTTTTTTAACCAATGAGCTTAAAGTTAGATCGATGCCATTTAGATGGGAAATTCCGATGGGTATTGTTTTGAGCCATGCTGGGACACGCTACAGATTGAACACAGTTGATAAAGCTAGAGATTTTTATACTTCGGTCCTGGGTGCAGGCTCAACTTCATCTGGTCGGAAATCTTTGAGTGGTAAGGAAGCTGAGCAGCAATCTGAGGCATTAGATTTGGTTTCCGCAGGGATGATAGAAGTGGCAAAGCAACGCCAGACGGAGGCTAAAGAGCAGAGGATGACTCGTGCAGCCTATAAGCGTAAAGAGAAGGAGCAACGTAAAAAAGAGCCCAAAGAGAGTTCTCCTGGAAGTGCTTCACCGCCGGTGGGAGGAGCAAGACCCAAGAGTTATGCAACACACGCAGCTCTGTCAGATTTTGATGGTGTCTTCTCCAGGCTGCGTGCCAAGGGAGATGGCAAAGTTTTTGACCTGGAATGTTAATGGATTGAATTCTCCTCAGAAACGGAAAAAAATCTTTTATTATTTGAAGCAACATACCAATGATGTTATTTGTCTACAGGAAACTCATATTTTACTTAAAGACCAGAAATATTTAGTTAATGCTCGTTTGGGATCTCATTTTATATCTCCTGCTCCTGGGAAGAAAGGGGGAGTTGTTATATATGTTAAACAAAACCTACCAGCTTGTCTGGTAGAATCAGATCCCCAGGGGAGATATGTGATGATTGAACTTGGTATATATGGTAAGAAAGTACTTATAGTTGGACTTTACGCTCCAAATCAACAACAGGAACAATTTTATAAACAGTTACATCAAAAAATAACTTTGCTTGATTATAGATCAGTGGTATTAATGGGTGATTGGAATGGTGTCTTAGATACACTAAGGGATAAGAAAGGTTCCTCTCCTTTTCTTAAACAAGCAAGGCTACCTAAAGCCTTTTTTGACATGAAAGAAGACTGGGAATTAAGGGATTATTGGCGGGAACGTAATCAAGAGGAGAGAGACTTTACTTTTTTTTCTGATAGACACCAATCTTTTTCAAGAATTGACTTTTTCTTGATTACCACGGACTTGTATAATAAAGTAAAGAATGTAAAGATTTTTCCTAGATCACTGACGGATCATAGTCCAGTTTGGATGGAGCTGATTCAAGAGAAAGAGGAAAGAAGATCTTGGAGAGTTAATGAAAATTTGTTTAGACAAGAAAAGAATGTTCAAAAACTAAAGGAGTGTTTAAAGGACTATTTTGCTTTGAATATGTATAAGGGGACTTCAATGTCAATGGTATGGGATGCAGGTAAAGCATTTATGCGCGGTGTTTTGATAAAAATGAATAATTTTTATAAGCGAAATCAGATTCAGAAACGTAGAGAACTTGAAGATGAAATTAAATTAAAAGAAAGGGCTTTGATTTTAAATCCTTCTGATGAGAGTATTAAAGAATCTGTAAAGTTATTAAGGTCACAATTTAATATGTTGATAGCAGATCAAGCTGCAACCAACTTATTATTTATGAAACAAAATACATTTTGTAATGCCAATAAGCCTGGGAGATGGTTGGCTTATCAATTAAGAAAGAAACAGAGACAAAGAATAATAGAGAAAATAAACTATAAGGGTAAATTAGTTTCTCAGAAGGAATTGATTAAAAAATCTTTTTTGGATTATTATCAAAACCTATATAAATCTACTAATATACAAATGCTAGATATAAATAAATATTTAGCTGAGGCAAGTTTTCCTAAACTGACTGAGGATCAGAAATATGAAATTAATGGTTTAATTACTAAGGAGGAAATTACCTCAGCAATTCAACAATTGAAATTAGGGAAAGCACCGGGTACGGATGGGTTAACAGCTGTTTATTACAAAGTTCTAATAGAGGAGATGATCCAACCATTACATGATCTTTTTAATGGTATTTTACAGGGTTTAGAGATTCCTCCTTCATGGCGTAGTGCTTTTATATCATTGATTCCAAAGGAGGATCAAGATCTTACCCTACCAAAAAATTACAGGCCTATATCTCTTTTAAATGTGGATTATAAGATATTTGTAAAAATTTTGGTAAATAGGCTTATGAGGGTGGTGCATCATCTTGTGCATAAAGATCAATCAGGATTTATAACAGGAAGGTATATGAAAAATAATGTCAGACAAATTATTAATTTACTAGAATATTTAGACAAGAACAACCAAGTTCCTGCAGGGCTCATATTTTTAGATGCTGAAAAAGCATTTGATCAATTGAATTGGCATTTTATGTTAAGAGTAATGGAAGAAATGAATTTTGGTGAAAAGATATTACAAGCCCTTACGGTAATATATCAAAAACAAACGGCACAACTTATTGTTAATGGAGGTTTGTCGGAGGTTTTTACAATAGAGAAAGGTACTAGACAGGGGTGTCCTTTATCGCCATTGTTGTTTGTTTTAACATTGGAAATATTATTGATCAAAATTCGAGAGTCTCAGGAAATTAAAGGAATATATGTTAATAAAAAAGAATATAAGTTGAGAGCTTTTGCGGATGACTTGGTTGTTACTTTGTCGCAACCTGATTATTCTGTAGTAAATTTATTACAGTTGATTCATCATTATGGTTTGGTTTCGGGTTTTAAGATTAACGTAAATAAGACTAAAATTTTACCTAAAAATATGTCGAGTCAGGAGAAGCAGATTTTGGTCAACTTGACGGGTTTTGAGATTGTTAATAAGGTAAAATATTTGGGGGTGATGCTGTCTGTTTCTAATGCAAAATTATTTAAAAATAATTATGAAAGGTTGTGGGTCAGGGTACAGAAGGACTTGAAGAATTGGGAAAAGTTGCAATTATCCCTCATGGGAAGAATTGCAGTGATAAAAATGAATATTCTACCCAAGTTTCTTTTTTTGTTTCAAATGTTACCAATTTTGAAAAATGAGATTAATTTAAATGAGTGGCAGAAGGGTCTCAACAAATTTATTTGGGCAGGGAAAAAACCAAGGGTTAAGTTTAAAATTATGCAAGACTTCCGTGAGAGGGGTGGACTTAAGGTACCAAATTTGAAATTATATTATGATGCGGTGGTTTTAACATTAATTAGTGATTGGGTAAATTTGACAAATTCTGAGATACTTTACTTAGAGGGATGGGATTTACTTTATGGGTGGCATGCCTATTTAATATTTAATAAAAAAATAGATTGGGCTTTTAAATCTCATATTTTAAGAATTTCTTTACTTAGGATTGGAGAAAATATTATAAAAGTGATTTTAAAGTACCATTATGGGCTATACCTTGGCATGCGATAGAAGGAATAAAAAGAGGGGTTAAAATGGATATGGTGTCTTATAGACAGTTACTTAAATGGGATGGACAAAACTGGCAATTAAAATCACGGGAAGAGTTAGCACAAGAAAATTTTACTTATTCTTGGTTCCAATATAGGCAATTATTAGATAGATGGAAGATGGATTGTAAGGTGGGTTTTCTTAGAGAAGATGAAAACCTTATTAAGCAACTGAAGGATCAAAGACAAACCCACATTAAGAGAATTTATGGGGTTTTAGTTGAATTGGACTCAGAAACGGAACTAATTAAAGATTGTATGATTAGATGGGCGCAGAATTTTGGTGAGCCAGTTTTATTGGACACCTGGGAAACTATTTGGGTGAGAAATGTCAAATTTACTCAAGCACAGAACTTAAGGGAGAATTTTTATAAAATGTTTTATAGATGGCACCTTGATCCACAAAAAATGTCTTATATGTATCCTGACGTGCAACCCAAATGTTGGAGATGTGGTTATAAGGAGGCTTCTTATTATCATATTTGGTGGTCATGCAGAGAGATAAAAGCATTTTGGATTAAAATATGGTGGAATATCCAGAGAATTTTTAGAAGGAGGGTAAAATTTACTCCGCAATTATTTTTGTTAGGTATTGTTACAGATTGTGATACAAAGGAGGTTGTATTGATGTTAAACTTGATCACAGCCGCTAGGCTGTTAGTAGGACAATACTGGAAGAAGGAATCTTTGCCTACATTGCAGGAATGGTTTCTTAAAGTAGCTTATCTGGCAGAAATGGCAAAGATTTCGGCTTTCTTAAAGCAACAAACGCAAGAGAAGTTTTTTGCTGTTTGGGATAAATGGATAAAATTTATACAATTTAGATTGGGTATACAAAAATATTATATAGTTTTTTCATAAGTTTTATTTTCATATATATTATAGATAATTTTTTTATATATATAAATATAAAGTTTTTAATTTAATTTTTATTTTTATTTTTTAAGCCTATATTCTGCTCTGGGAAGCTCAGGGGGGGGGGGAAGGGAGGGTTTTTTGTTTTTGTTTTTGTTTTTTTTTTTTTTGGGAGGGCTGGGGGATCGGGTTTTTTTTTTTTATTTAATATATGTATTGTTTAGTTTTATTTTTCTGTATATGTTGTCTTTTGTTTTGTATTATTTTTCCTTTTTTGTAAAATTTATAAAACTTTCAATAAAAAAAAAAAAAAAGTTCTTTCTCATATCTAACAAGCGGAAGAGCACAATTTTACCACTCTGTTGGATTACAATAATTTTGGCATACCTCACAGAAGCTAGGAGGAGAATAATAAAGAAAGGATGCTTATAATGGTTGCATAGAGAATATTTAGGCCTTTTGTAAAACTTATCAAATCTCACAGCTTTTCACATCGTACGTTAATTTCTTTTTTCACTAGTGACAATAGAGGATTAGCTAGCCACTTTCATAATTCTGAGGAGGGGGGAGTTGGTTTTGGTTAGGGTTTTTTTTGGGGGGGGAGTGACATGTCATGTTTTTGCCCAATATCACCAATATACCCATTGGGTTTATTGGCACATGCCTTTTTGAAAAATATTATAGTTTTACACTAATAAAACTCTTTAAGATCTATGGAAAGAAATAGATTGCTAACTTGCTACCCTTCTTTGCCTGGTAGAAAAAGGGGTTATAGACTGCTAACATCTGATTCACCAATATGGTTTTCAGCAACAAATGTATTACCTGATATCTGATGGACAAATTAAGAGCTAGTCTGGAAGTGAAACAAATGAAAACTGCTTTATTATTTCTTTAATAAAAAAAAAATCCACCATAGCTGTTGATTTCTCTATTAAAGAATCAAGCAAGTTTTATTTCTGTCCTCACTGAACTGCCTAGCTTCACTTTAGCTTCAGTTGTTGAAGATCTTTATATGATTAATTAATAGTGTTAGGATCTTTAATCTGCCATCTTGTCCTGTATCATCATTTAGGAGGAATGTTGAAATGTTCCTCCCATTAATTATATAGCCATAACAGGAAGAAAAGATGGAATTCACCGCCTTCATCTCAGTAACCAAATAACATGATGTGATAATTGTATGTCATTTCTGACAAGAAGAGTGTCATTTGATGGCCTTGGTACTAAGCACTATACTAAGCATCCCACCTGATATCAAGTTATCATATAAATCATTGTGTAGATATTCTACTAGCCTTGGATAGCAAAACCTTTCAAGCCTTTAAAGAAAAATTATCTGAGTGACAGGTTAATACAGGACTATATTGTGAAATCACAATTCCGTGATTGATTTATCTTAAATAAGACTGAAAGCAAGAAGATGGGAATCAGAAAACAAACTATGCAGAGTAAAAATCACAATTTCTAATAGCTTAGTTACAAAGATAACTGGATCAATACAGGGCAGGACAGAAAGGATAGGAATGTATGTGTTCATACAGGAAATCATATAAAGTTAGTCCTTGAGTTACCACCACAGCTGAAACCAGAATTTCCTTTGCTAAGCAAGGTTATTAAATGAATCATGCCAAATTTTACAACCTTTTTCACTATGGTTGTTAAGCAAATTATGTAGTTATTAAATGAATCATACAGTTGTTAAGCAAATCCAACTCGTCCTATTGACTTTGTTTGTGAAAAAATGGGTGTGAAGGTCACAAATGGCCATCACATGACCACAGGATGCTGCAACCATCATAAATACACACCAATTACCTAATTTTGATCACGTGCCTATGGGGATGCTGGGATGGTCTTAAGTGTGAGGACTAGTTGTAAGTCACTTTTTCAGTGCTGTTGTGACTTCAAATGCTCACTAAATGAATGATTGTAAGTTGGCAACTACCAGTAATCAAAAGGAACTAAATGTAAAAATGATATGCTGAAAAAATATCAAGGATACAGTTTTATTGCTATGTCTATAGTTCACTTTTGAGTTATAAATAGATTTTGCTTTATTTAATGAATTACTGCTTTAATGCATATTTTCCTAAAAATATTTATGAATTTTTACAATTAGGAACCTTGATCATTTGAAAAAGATTTGTTGACAGTTTTCCATTTCAACATAAGGTCATATATATTGCTGTATAACCAAGAGAAACTGTTCACATAGAACAACTTTAACTTAACCATAAATTTATATTCTGATATTCAAGTGCATCTTGAGGATTATTTCACCCTTGGGATCCAGATGTTATTAGCCTTATTACAGTCACACAGAAACTTTATATAATGAAATGAATTCCATTCAGTTATAGAAATCCAAATTGTCTTGCCTATATCCTCAAAAATCCAAATGTGCAATTCAGCCTAGTTATATTAATATGTGTTAATCCATATTTGACATCTATGAAAAGTTATGAAATAAAATTTGGCAATCTCATTTAAAATTTCTAATTTTGATCTGATAAAAGATTAAAATTTGTTTGGCAAGCTTTGAAATAAAAGCATAATAAAAGTTGCTCTGTTAGCTCTACATGAAGAACATAATATTTATTTCTGTTTCGTCTGTCTCACATGGAGAAAGATGTTGAGCAAGAATATTCTAATATACATCCATCAATAGTGCAGAGAAGGCAATGTGTTAAATTAAGTCACAGATATTTAATAACACATGGCAGATGAGAGGCAAAGAGTGAAACTATTTTTCATGACCTGCTCAACTTGATTTTCTTGATCATACCTAAATGGTTCTCCTTACTGGCTTAATGACTGCATTGCTTCAATATTTAGTCAATAGTATGAGTATAAAATTAATATCAGCAGCAAGTAGTTCACTATTATATTGAAACCTAGATATTTTCATATGCTACCAGGAAGCAGAGAGCCCTATAACCCCCACTTTTGCTCAGTCAAATGCTGACAGAAAGAGGGAATAAAAATATATTAAAAGTGATTGCAACACTGACCTTTTTGGCAAGAATGTGATCAGAAACATAATAATCTTCTCAGAATCTGGGAAAATGATTGAAGCCTTATAAATATTACAGGGCCATAACACCTCTGCATGTCTTCTGTATAAACTCAGCACTGCTTCAAGAGGTAGTTAGCAAGACCGATATATCCCTATTCTAACAAACTCATAATAAATTGGATGCTAAAGTACATAAGTTCAGCTTTCAAGATTCTGAAAACTATCCCTCTTTTTTTTCTTTCTATATTGTACATCTGATAAATATGAGTCTGAGAATTTAGCTTTCTTAACGGTGAGCAACTGTAGGGCTTGGCTATAATGGCACATATTTTTCAACATATACATTAAAAGTTGTTAGTAAAACAATGAATGCTGCTACATATCTGTAGTAACCCAATGGTCCTTTTATAGAAACATTTTTGGCAACAAAAAGGTCTTGAAAGTCAGCTCTTTCTTTAGAAAAGGAAGTCATTAAGCAAACCAGAAATTGATTCTACTATATATTATACCATTTAACATTATGTTTCAGTTCATGAATTACTATTTGTATTTTTCACCATAAAGCACCCAGCAGTTGTTCATATTTTAAAAGACAGCGAGAATAAATCCAGGAAACTGACCAATTGACATTTAGAAAATATATTATAAAGGAGGCATTGCATTAGACTGACCATAAGAATTATAGAAACAATAAAGTGGGCAAAGTTCTTTATACCCATGTAGTCGGCAAAATAAAAAATCAATAACTCCACAAATTATTAAAATGCTAGTCAGAGTAGAAATATAATCTTAAAAACTATAGTTAATTTTGGTCTCTGCTTTTCCAAGCTAAGAGAAATTGCTAGAACCTAAATTGACTGGAACCTATTTTCTTCATTACATTCAGTCCTTTGGTGGTAATATTGGCCATGCAAGTGATTATAAGACAAAGCAGGAAGAAGATAGCAGACAGTCTATAAATATTACTGCAACTACAACTGCCTATGTCCTAACAACAAGAGAACTTATAGGAAGCTCACACACATTTTGATAAAGATTATCTTCAGCTGAAAGATTGATGAAGGCATAGGACAAGCCTACAGTTCTGAAATTCAAGCAATATATTTCTGAAAGCAGTAACACTACCAATGTAGCCTCTCTTCTGTTTAACACTTCAACACTTTGGAGCTAAAAAATATTTACCAAGTATGATCTGCGTGATTTTAACTAACCTATTTAAGCCAAAAGAGAAAGCAATGTTATATAAGACTGATAGTTATATAGGTCAATGGTCCCCAATCTTTGGAATTTGGTGGCCCAGCTGGGGGAGGAGAGGGGAACCAGACCATGTGAGTGGCATGCTGGCACAGCTCAACTTTTGCAGGTTGAGCTGCACAAGGATGTGTATGCACACTGGCATACCGCTCGTGCAAATTGAGCTACACATCTGTGCTAGTCCACTGTTCATGCAGCCCAGTTCTGAATAGGCAAAGGCCCAGTAGAGGGCCATGGTCCAGGGATTGGGGGACCCCTAATATAGGTAATGCACACATTTTTTGGGAGTGATACTTATAGACTTAGACTAAGAACTGCAAACCAAATCAGCAACGAAAAGTCATTGGGTGACCTTGGTTTTATTATTATCTCTAAGCCCTTTTAAAATCTGAAATTATAATATTTAATACTAATCATATCACTCTGTTGAAGACAAATCTAAACAGTTCAAAAAATCTCTTTTTGTTTTTGATGGTAATGGTACGGTGGGAAGGATCTTGAAAGATAGAGTGAGAAATGTTGCCTAGGCAATAGTCAGATAAGAGACAGCATAGCCCCCAGCTGGTTAGTAGGTGAACAAGAGGCTCACAAGGGATCCTCCCTAGTTTCTTGGACTGCAAAGCAGATGTCAGGAGAACTGTTCTTTCATACTTGTAAGAGTCTGTTATTGTGGCTTTACAATAAAATAACATTAGCTTAACTGTTTTGTTTCCTCTTCAATTTACCAGAATGGGCTGACATGATAATACTGGATAAAGGATGGTCTATTATTTCATAAATTCTCAAAATATCAAAGTGAAAGTATAAAAATGGTTTTTAATCAACCAATTATCCAGAGGACATCATAGCAACCAGCAACTCTCGTGTTTTTTTTTTCTGTTTTTATTCAGAGGAAAACTTTCTCCTTCCTTCTCTCCCCTACTACTATTCTTTATCCAAAAGGAGCTAAGCTATTTCCATCCCACAAAAGTCAGAAGAGGCCATTTATTTTTTTTCCTTTTTCTCTCTGAAAACTAATTTCTTTGTCTTTTCTTAAATTTCTCCCATAAACTCAGGCTCTGCAAAACACTTCCATGGTTCTGGTTTTAGACCTCAATCAATTCTGCAAAACCTTTTTTGGAGTTAAAAATGTTTCTATCAGTAGCTTTTTAAAAAAGCTTTTCACCCACCCAAATTGCCAACAGTCAAGTATCTGTTTCCATTTCTTCCAGTCCTTAAAATCATTCATCTGTTTTTGTCATGCAGCAGCATCAATGAAGCTTCAATGGATGGTATTGGCATAAATCAAACCCTTTCATGATTAGATCACAAAATTCTCATTTTTTTTCCTGATACAAAATAATCAGCAGGCCAGTTAAATTCCAAGTCTTCTGGTGGGAAATATTTTGCCTGAAACAACAGATAATCAGTTTCACATGGGAATGCTAGTGCCGTTCAGAAATCCAAAACTACAACCTCTTCAGACATAATGAATTAACCAGGATTTATTGACCTTTATTTATCTGTACAAAATATCTATACTGCCTAAATTAGTTAAAGTGGGTGAGATTTATTCCAATGATAACAAAATTATATACAATGTAGTAGACCTGCCTATATATTAAGATTTCAGTACAGTTTGAAACTGAGGGGAGATCTAAAACAACATATATAGGGAAGCATAGTTGCCCTGTAAAACAAAGCTTGATGTATTCTTCAACTGCATGAATAAACAATATCATCAGTATTGAATTATTTTGAGGTAGTGTTAGAAATGCCACACCTATGAAGTTATTAAATCCCATCAATATTTTCTTCATTGCACATTTTGTATGGTATAAAGTGCATTAACAGAAGAAAAAAGTGGCATACACATTTAACTTGTCCTCAAATTGACAATAAAAAACATTGAGACAACAGTACACTGTTGCAAGAATATTATATTGGAAAGTATGATTGCCTTATAACAATAATTGAATTTGTCTTTTAATCATAAAAGGACAAAAAGGTTATGAAGTGTCTCATTACAAATGCATCTTTTGTAAAACAACTACAAAGTATGTACAATGAAGCAATTTTCAATGCTGTTTCAAGTACTGGTGTTACATTCTCAGCCTTGCACTATTTGGATGAGCACATTGGACACCATTGTGCTTTCTTCATTAAGGGAAGTTGCTTATTCTGTCTGAAAGAGGGTAATTCTAGCCATCATTATTTGTACACTGAGTGCAGACCTAGTGATAAAATAACAAATTATTGGGTAGTTTTCACTGAAATGCAACCTGGTTTCCCGAAGTTACAGATTTTATTTCTTGTTATAAATAACTGGTTTTAGTGAGATCCAACAACTGGTGTTCTAGAATTAACAACTGGATATCAATACCTGGCTAAGGGTCAAAATGTAGAGTAGTATAGGTATCTTATTTTTCTGTTGTTGTGTAACTGTTTTGACCAGGAGGATTTTTACAATTCAGGATGAAAGAGCAAGATGAGGCATTTCTTAATATTCTGGCAGATAAACACTGATTGCCCAGGAAGTACAAGTTATGATTGGCTTCTGCAAGCACTCTAGACTCATAAAGAATTGCACATGTCATTTGCAGTTGTGTCTTGATTCTCATAAATGAACTGAACAGTTCCCTCCAGACTTACTACATTTTATTGTGAAATCAAAAGGCTTCTGCAAGATAAGATTGGACAACTGTAAATGCTCTTAGATTATTCTACGATCAACCAAAGAAAAAGACAAAAAAAAAAAAAAAACCAACCCTCTTAGTCTGCAGAAGTTATCTGCAGAAGCATATACTGTCATTTTTCATGGAAAATTATTTACGGCTGTTTGTAACCAAGTGTGATTGCTGTATTATAGATACATTTCTGTCCAACAGAAGCAAATGTCTGCAGAATGGACTCAGGTGCATTCAGGAACCTCAAGTTCTTCTGCATAAAGAACTTCTCTCTCTTTGATAGATTAATACTGGTCAGCAATTGATTTACCTTAGTAAAGAGGTAAGACGGAACTGGTTCATAAATCTTCTGCCCTACCTTTATCATGCAAAGAATGGAAGGATTGTTTTTCATCAAGCTACCACATACCTCTAGCATAAGCATGAAATATTTATTTAGTTCTCTACTTATAGTGATGGCCACTATGTACCTTGGTAATTTCCGAAGCTTTATAGCTATTCTTTTATTTCTGTGATCCATTCTGATTGCCCATCTCTTTGATTCTTATTTCTTTTATTGGGTTTCTTTGTGTAAAATATGAACCAAGAGACTCAGAACATTTCTGCCAGCAACCATTAGTGTTTGCAATCACAAAATTTATCATCACTGACCTCTGAAAATTTATTTATTTATTTCACATTTCTTGACTGCCTATCTCCCTCAGAGAGGGCTCTGGCTGGTGTACAATACAATCCAGATTTTACAGATATATGCACTTTTTATTGATGTACAATTTTGATAAAAACAAAGTTTATTTTCAATTTTCATGTGACAAAATACAAATACAAATATGTACTTCTAAATCCTACTTTCTAATATCAACATGAAACCACTGGGAGAGAGCTGCATAATTTTCATGAGATACCATAAATATGCTGATGCATCCTTCTTATATATACTTACTCAGGGCTAGTCTGAAGAGACTGCTGATGTCTACTTAAATCTATTTAAATACAGTTAATTAATAACCAGACACTAAAAGACTGAAAAGCTATGCTCACTAAAATACGTACAAATACAGTTAATTAATAACCAGACACTAAAAGACTGAAAAGCTATGCTCACTAAAATACGTACAGTATATGAACATGCTTATATAAGAGCATATCCAACAAAATATAAGATGTTTCAAGAAAAGTTATGAAGGAACCATTATTGTATTCCCTATTTTCATGATATGATCACAACAAATAACATATTAATGACTAACCAGACTCCTAAATGAATTATTACATTTTGATAATAATGCTGAGAAAGTTCAGCAATTCAGCTGAAGAAATTCAGCATTGCCTATAAAAGATAGTTGAAAGGGAAAAAATTGAAAATATCATTTTGCAATACATCCAGATTCATCCCTCACAGTATTCTAAGAGGAGTTTTTTCTTGGCCAGAGATAAAGGGGGGGTTGTCTTCTGGTATGTATGGTCTAAAAAAGTGAATGAGTAATTACAAAATGCTTATATGGCAAAAATAAAGCTTTTAAAATCTGATGATATAGGATACTGTTCACTCACTTTGTCGTGGTGATCATAAAAGTATTCTTAATTTTGTAGCAAAGGAAAAACATCTTATAGAATATGAGGAGAGAGTTGAGAGAGAGGGAGAGGGAGAAAGAAAGACAAAGATAGAGAAATAGGCTGAAATACAAGCCTTGTGAAACAGTTGCAAGTTACTCAGAACCCATATAGTTGGTGTACTCATGGTGGTTGCTTGTTTTGCAAGTCAGATGGTATCCCTACTTACAATAGAGGCCCTGGTGGCTAGAATGCATGCCATCATCATCATCATCATCATCATCATCATCATCACAAGTCAAGATTTCTTTAATGTACTTTACATGGGTTTTATTTAAAATACATTCAAAAATTGTAATTCATGCAAAAAGTTTCAGCCTATGTGTCGGTTGGTGAAATACTAGAACCACATAAATGCTTGTACTATAGATGCTGAATTGGTTACCAGTGTATATAATGTGCTGAATTCATCCAATTACGAATACTATTACTTGTCCTGCAGGTAATGTTTGGAGTGCTTCTTCCATGTGGAATCTGCCTATTTTATGTGCTTGTCCTTGTTGGGAATGATTAAATTTTCCTATACTAGAGCAATTCAGAAATAAAACTCCATTTGATTACCAATGACAGACACTCACAGATACAGAACTTTTATTATACACATTAGAAAACTAATGTAGCATCTGTAATGGCATTATGGAGGGGTTTGCCTAGTTGATTACATTACTTTAGAATCTTGTCATTTATCTCATCTTGCCTCTAAAATCTCTATGAACTTCATTTTCATAAAATTATAATATATTTAAAACTCAAGACAAATTGCAAACAATTTTAACAAACTAAATGGTAGGTTTCTGATTTTTTTTAACCTCTTAAAGGAAAGGAAATGTAATTTATTCTTGTATGAAAGAAAGAGCAATGAAATGTTGTAAGAATTTGAATTTTTAAATTCATGATGTTTGAAAATATTATCAAAAGCAGATTAACTACTTTTTGTTACCAGGCAATTTTTGAAGAGGATGCTTGATATGTGAATAAAATATATTGAAAAATATATTTCAAAAAAAAAATTGCATTGAGATAAGGTGGCTCACTAAATAGTGAAAATAGTAAAGAATCTCTTGCTTTCTGACCTTCCATAATGAAATATTTGGGGTCAGAATGATAAAGATATATTATAGGAAGAGTGTAGGCAGAAATTGTTTCAGCATTCCATACTGTGTTTGGAATATAGTTCAAAACAATATTGAGATAAAGGGATTAATAGTACAGTAACTCATGACTCCACAGCTGAGATGAAATGTGGCTGTCAGTAGTTTACTGTTTTCTTTTAATTAAATCTCTTGGTTCCTTTAGTTAATTCTGGGACATTGGACAAAAAGTATTGCTAGACTTGAGCTTGAACTTATTCTGCCTCATGAGAATTGATGTATTATTCGCTCTGGATCAAAAACCTGCCACTTTTTCAAGTGCATTATTAATGGCACCAAAAATTGACCAGTTTTTTCTCATTCAATTGACAATAAAAACACACATGGACACTGCATTATGCAAAGTGCACAGATACTCATCTAAATCTTTAAATACTGTAGAACAAAAATTGACTATTACATACCTACAGCTCTTATACTGTTTGAAGGCAAGCCACTTGGACAGCTTTTTTATAATGCTGAGTTGATTCCCTTTTCCAATTTTACCCCATTAGAACTTGTATAATCAACATTCTCAAGAGCGGCCTTCAAATCCTAGCTCTGTAGAAATGAACGAATGAGTGAATCATTGAATGTGCCAACCTGCAACTAAAGACAGATGTCCTGAAAGTGGGAGCTAGAGTAAAGTTGGCCCATATTAAATCATTGGCTTATGTTATCAGTCTTGCCTTCCTAACCATGAGTTATGATTTCTAATCTGATTAGAAATTGGCAGTTTTGACTAAAAAATCCATCTGTTACTTTTCTCCATCTTTCCTACCTGATGTAGTTTATGATAAGGTTAAGGTTCTCAAGAAAAAGCATATAAAAATATTGAACACCAGCCTGAGCCCTCTCATCAAGGAAGGTCACAGATTACAGGTGTTCTGTTTCTCCCAGAGGTGCCTAACACAACAGGCATTTTTATCACAAGGATTTTATGAATGATACATGAAGATCCCCATGTCAAAATGGCATTGCCCTTACAATCTGGGCATACAGAATGAACAGGACATGTTTTTCAATTGCTTGTACTAGAGATATTTGTATCATCCACATTGCACACTTATTAAACACATTATCTAGGGTCAGTGGTGGGATTCAAATATGTGAACAACCAGTTCTGTGTGTGGATACCACTTCCGGAAGTCCATTCTAGGCCTGGGCAACAAAAAATTAGCTCCTGGTTCTGCCAAAGTGGTGCGAACCAGCTGAATCCCACCACTGTCTAGGGTATATGGAACAATTTTACCTATACTGCAGCCTTCAGACATCAATCTTGCCACAATATGGAGCATTTGCCAATTCTGTGCAAGAACACTCTAGATCCCCAACTTTATATCTTAGTGTCAGAGTACCCATAATCTGTCACCACAGAATATTTTATAGTCTAGCAGAATATTAAATATTATATGATGTTGAGTCCAAATAATATCAAATAATAACATAAATAGATCAGATAATTTATAACATTTAATATCCTCTTACGCCCTTATATATTTAATGTGCATATGCTTTTCTTAGGCAGTATTTATACAGATTCCTTTCTTATGGTGCCAAGATGACCTTAAGCATACAATCTTAAATCCACCCCCCGTTTTTTTTGTTTTTTTTACATGCATTGAAAAAATAAGCAGGGTTTTAATTTCATGGTTACAAGTGCCATATTTTTTACTCCCTCTCCCTTAGGGATGCCCTGTGCATTTCTTAAATAATTGCTGAGCTATTTGCTGAAATTATTTTCCCAATTTCTTCTCCCACAAAAAAAGCATGAAGAGTACTAAGGTGATTTGGTCACAGTAATGTTTTCAACCCAAATAAATTAGAACATGTGTTACAAAGTGTCTGCATTTTATTATCTTGTAAAAGTGAGCAACTTATTGAAATGAGGGTTACACTTTAATTAAAAGTAAAATGAAATATAGATATTCATTTGATTTAGAAAAGGCATGCAGATAACTTAATTAGAACCCAGTGAGCTATGTTAACTTTTGTAAAATAGTTCTGAAACATTGTTATTAAATGAGTTTCATTGAAAAATTAGATGACAGATATTTGAGTTTAGTTATCTCAGTCTAAATTTAATCAGAAAGTGGCAAAATGTGACAATTTGGAAAAAGAATGATGACACTAAATGTCTGTTAAGGTAGGAGAAATTGGGTAATGTGGCATAATACTCAGCTGAGTTGTGGAAACACTGAAATATTCCTGCAAGTTGTAAATGCAAATGGAAAAAGTAAAGAGCCTATCAGACTATTTTCTGTTCTGACTGAAAACCAGATAAATGCATCTTAAACTTAATGTGCCTAGAGCTTAGCCACACCTTGTAAATAAGTTCAATAAGGACACAAAACTAGTAATATTTGCACTGTGGGATCATTATGCAAATGCTGCCCTTACATATTGACATCCAGCATAGGAATATAAGTCATGATGTATGTATAATAATGTTTTACCCATGTTTTTATTGCACAATAAGACACACCTTTGGATATACTATAGATGCCTGTGGAAGCAAATCGTAAATGAATCATGTTCTTCATAAAAGAGCAACAAAGCCTATGAAAGCATGCCAGTTTGCAGCTGCAATACCAGTATTTACTTCTCTCTCTCTCTCTCTCTCTCTCTCTCTCTCTCTCTCTCTCTCTCTCTCTCTCTCTCTCTCTCTCTCTCTCTCTCTCTCTCTGTGTGTGTTCCTTTCAGCTGTATTGCCTGCACAAATCTCTCCTGGAAGGGCTCTTGTTCAGTGAGTGAGAGACAGAACCTTGTGTCTTCAGACCTCTATGAACTATAGGTTCCCCAAATAATAGACACACATTGTTTGATGCTGGCCATGTGCAAATAACAGAATAATTGAGCTGGAAGGGGCCTTGGAGATTTTCTAATCCAAACCCCTTGCTAAGGCAGAAAGCCCTCTACCATTTCAGACAAATGGTTGTGCAATCTCTTCTTAAAAACTTCCAGTGTTGGAGCACCCACAATTTCTGGAAGCAACTCGTTCCATTGATTAATTGTTCTGTCAGGAAATTTCTCCTTAGTTCTAGATTGCTTTTCTCTTTGATCAGTTTCCATTTCTTTTCATTGTACTTCACTTTATACTGACACTAGCAGATTTTCACCTGCAGTAATGCATCAAAAGCTTCAGCCAGAGATCTCTGAACATCACTGCACTTTCATAATAAAACTATCCACTCTTCTCAATTCTGGAGCTGCTCTTCTCACTCCAAATATTTACTACTGAGATGAAATTTCAGAGACTGCAGTAGGAAACGAGGATCAGTGGGTCTTGTAAGTGATTTATATGAATAAATATCTACAAGTGAAATATAGGAAAATCTCAAAATAAAGAAAACCCAAACTCTAGAAAGCTTCTAGTTATGAATGTGTATTGTAATGCTTTGTTCCCATACAAATAAAAAAAAACAAAAAAACAAAGCAATGTGCTCCAAAATGCCATGGTCAACAACTGATAATTTCATTTCTGAACAATCTGGTAGAAAGAAAGACAAGTTACTTTAAATCTTATTAGAACTATGTAAAGTTATAATTTGCATTTCAAGGCAAAAGGAGCATTCTTTTTTATTTATTCCACTGTTATTTGTACTTTCCCCATATCTTCATGGACAATTGCCATGACAATACCTAATGACAAAGACAAAGAGAGGTGTGTTTTCAAAACACTTCTAAATAATGTAACATCAAAATGGTTTGCTAGTGATACTTAAAATATATTATTGTTCAGTGCTGAAAGACTATGTTCTCATAAAACAGAAATAACTCATGTATGTAGTTGCATTGCAGCCCCAGTTCTGGCCTGCCAGAGGACAGCATGCTGTACTGGATCAGAAAGTAGTATGTTAACTGTAGTGTTAAGCGCAACTGCATATACGTCCATTCAAATGTACATCACAGTGGGATCAGTGAAGCTTACTTTCTGGTAAATATACATACATTTTCAATCATTGAAATACATAAGAGAATAATCTAGTTTCCCTTGTAGATACTGGAAAGGGAATAATAGACACAAACCCATAAAGATGGCTTTATTAACAATATGTGTGTGCACAGAATGTATGCAATTGCGAGTACTGAAGGCTTGTCTCAAAAAGCATAATGAAAAATGGGTTAAGACAGGTTTGATGTGACAGAAAGTCAACATTGTATGGGAGGGTAGGCAGGGGAGAGTGAAACAGAATAATGTTGGGGAAAATAAACTACTGGTATAAAGAAAGGGAATGTGTCTGTAGATTGCTATTCTCTATTTAGTGAATAAAACTTTTTAGTCATAAATAAGGGAAATCAACTGTATTAAAATAAAATAATAATTAAAACAGAAGTATTTCCACTATGGTCCCAGCTGTTGTTTTTCATTTGAGCTTTCTTAGAAATCATACTTTAACTAAAGCAACAGGAGCTCCTTATGGGACACATGTTAAGCATGGTGAAATGTCCACATAAAAGACTCCAGGGAATAATGAAGAAGGTTAAGCTCTTCAGGAAAGAAATGGACAGTTTGGTGTACTCTACAGTTGAAGGAAATAAGTATTGCATGGCAACAACTGGGCATCTTGTTGTCAGGTTCATACTTTAACAACACTTAAATTAGAAGGTTTTAATGTCTCTAATTCTGGCTCATTTGTTGGTATTCTTCAAATTCTTCAAACTATGGGACATTGAATAAAGGCCTTACTTAAGACACGGCATTTCTGCAATGTATGATTGTGATAGGTTATGAACAACAAATAAATATTCTATTGTCATTTGCCTCTAAATACTTAGGGGGGAGTTGTTTACCATATTAATGGAGGCTACATTTATCTGTTTAATTTTATTTTCAGATAAGTTTGTAAAGTGTTGAATAAACAATACGGGGATACTGTTTTCTGGGGAGACTGGCAAAGTGACTTTCTAGACAGTTATACTTAGCGAAAGTGAGGCTCACCGATGAGATTACCAGTTTTTCAACATGAATATTAACTGTGATTATTTCCTAGGTGAATAAAGCTCAAATATTTATTATAAGCACAAATAGGAATTGAATAAATTTCCAGACCACTGGAACAAACATGGTCTTAGATGTAATCAGTCTTTATCTTTTAAGTGCATTATAACTAAATAAATAGAAGAAAATTAATTTCAAATTGACAAAAATGGTATAAACGTTATTGGTGTACATGTTTCCTTAAATTACAATGAATGCATGTTATATTGGGAAATTTGCAGAAGCAAGATGTTGTTTTTGGAACTATTTAGGGGAAAGATGCATAAATTCTGTCTCTTTTACTCTATTTCAATCCACTTAAATCACTCCAAACTGAACCTTACAGAGGGAAAGAAAATGAAATTATCTTCTAAAAGCTTAACTTGCATTTATGAAAAGACATGGTATTATGGGTGACCAGTGGAATTAAATCTGGATTGTGAAAAAGCAAATCATGATATCAACATCATCTTTGTGTGTTGTGACATACAGGATATACTTTGTGGTTATGTAATGTTTTTACCATTTTGCTGAAACCATCAGATCATGTGGATTTCTTTAATATATAAACATAATTCCTTAACAATCTTGCACATGCCTATTTAAAAACAGAGTTAATAATGATTCTTACTTAAATAAATTTAGAATTTTTGATTATTGATCACTTCTCACATGCATAGTATGATAAAGTAAGTATGTTTGTTTTTCAGATGTGCATAGAATAGGTAAAATAAATATGTGGACCAAGTGTTGCATTATTAATAGCATTCCATGTCATAGGCACTCTCTCAGATTTTTGCTGTACGTTTGGAGGTCTCTGCAAAAACTGTAATGATAGAACTATGATTTCATAGAGGCTTCTATGTATAGAAGTGATATGAGGATTGATCTATATATGTTATTTGAGGATCAATGCTAGTGTGTGTAAAGTTTGCTCCTAGTTTACATGGAAAAAACATTGAATGTTAATTATTGGAAAAAAGAATTATCTCCAACCCATTTTTTGCCAGGAGTGCAGTTTTGACATTCAGTATGTTTGTGTGTTTGTGTGTCTGTATGTGTGTGTGTGTGTGTGTGTGTGTGTAAATATATAACCTCTATTTAGCTCTTGAGTTGGCTGCTGGAGAGGATATGTTCTGGTCTTTTTGTTTCCTTTTTAGCTTTTTGTTGTCTCTTTGGAATGGTATATAATATGGCTTGGGTTATTTTGTGTCTATTGGTGGGTGGTTTGTCTGAATGCCCAGCTTCCAGGAAGTCCATAGGATTTTTTTTGTTACACTGTATTACAGATTATATGTTTATATGAAGTATGGCTATGATAATAAATTAATTTTGTTTATTCTGTCTTCTCTTCTTTAATACATTATTGTATAATAATACAAGAGTATAATATTTTAAAGAACCAATGGAATACATTTGGAAAAAGATAGGAAGGTTATAAATGTGGAATCATCATCTGACACCCACATAAACTTCTGCATATATATAAAATTCTTGTATTCTGGCCCATTCACATTTTAAACTCTTAAGCTTCAGACCGAGGGTTATGACTCAGATGGAACTATCCGTAGAAACAAAATTACATTATATGAGAATCATTCTAAACAAACAATCCTGGATCTTCTCCATCTCCATATCTTCTCCTACTGGTATTCTGGATTATTTTTTCATGAGCCTCTATACCCATGGAAGAAGTTTTCCTTCTTTTTATTAACCTGGTTTCTTTTTGCTTCCCTTTCTATTGTTTTTAAAAAGATATGTTAGAACATGTCATAAATCTCGGTATCAAAATTAAAAAAAACCTCTGCAAAGAAAACCATTTTTATTTATTTAACTGATATATATTCTGTCTCTCTACTCAAGTGGCTAAAGGCAGTTAACAATAATTTTTAAATCTATGAATTCAGTCACATCACTAGACTGGAATGGCATTTTTGCAACTTGCCAACTGCATTATTGCACAGTCCAAGACAAGATCATAAACATTAAATTAATCAAATGCATTTTGAAAATATAATCAAATTTAATTAATTAAAACACCTATTTCTCTTGTTCTGCATGAACATAACAAAGCCTTATGGTATTTGTTATGTCCCGAGCCTTGCAAACGGCTCGGGCGTTTGCAGGCAGTCCCGGGCAGGTGCAAAGCTGCCCGGGACCAGACAGGCTGTCGCCAGCGCCGTGCGCATGCGCGGGTGCTGGCGCGGGAAAAGTAACCCATTTACCCGGAAGTTGCCTATATAAGAGGCTGCGAGGCGTTTGGGCGAGGCTGAAGCCATCTTCCTGTAAGCTGAACGCTGAATAAATGAAACTGAGAACTCCAGCTGCTTCTCGTGTCTGTTTTCCCGCCACGGACTCAACACTGGCGACGAGGGTGGGATGCCTTGCACTACCTGGAAAGGAAGAAGTGTAAGCTTACCCAAGGAGTCCTGAGCGGCGAAAGAGGAACGGCGTCGACTCGGCAGCTGCCCGCCAATCCGGTGCGCATTCGGGGGTAGGCTGGCTGATAGACCCGTCTCCTGAAGATCCGAAGATGGCGAAAATCGGAAGGCTTTCGGAATTCGACGTCTCACATCCAGAGCGGTGGGAGTCCTACGTATCCAGAATGGAGAACTACTTCAAGGCAAACCAAGTGAGGGAAGATAGCTTGAAGGCGGCCACCCTGCTTTGCGTTTGCGGCCAAGACGCCTTCGAAATCGCAGAAAACCTTGCAGCACCTGTCCCAGTAGAGTCTGTAAGCTACGCAGACCTGAAGAAGCTGCTGAAGGAGCACTTCCATCCCAAGGTGTCCGTTATCTCATGGCGCCACACCTTCGAACAAAGGGATCAACGGTCCGGTGAGTCAGTCAAGGAATACATCGCCGCGTTACGAAGGCCGCCAAGCCCTGCGAGTTCAAGGACCTCGAAGAACGACTGAGGGACCGATTCGTGTGCGGGTTAAGGCATCGCGAGCTACAACAGAGACTTTTCGCAAAGGAAGAATTATCCTTCCAAGACGCCTTAATGGAAGTCACCGCAGAAGAAGCAGCAGGCGGCGCCGTCAAAAACATGCGGCCGATCAGAAACAGTGCAGAGGGTGCGTCCGTGCACCAGGAAGACGTCCGACGAAACTCCGAAGAGGATCCGGACGAGGAAGTCGACCGTCTACACCCCGCGAAGGAAGAGAACCAGAAGGGAAGCTCTTCGGCTCCGCTCAAGTGCATCGGCTGTGGAGGTCGCCACAGGAGAACCGACTGCAAGTTCCGCTCCGCTACCTGCCGGGCATGCGGTAAACAAGGGCACATTGCAGCTGTGTGCCTGGGCCGACGAAAGGCACAACCCCAAGAAGAACGCCTGTAGGGTACCAGATTCCCCAGCCAGAATAGGGTAGGTTTTTGCGCTTCGCGAAGAAGCATCTGTAGAACAGGCACAAACAAGCCCATGAAGAAAAAGCTGTCACTCAACGTGAAGCTACAAGGGGTTCCATTATCTATGGAACTAGACACAGGGTCTGCCCTGTCCATCATTTCATTGCATACAGTTAGGAAGATTTGTTCCAGAAGTGGGTCTAAGGCCAAGTTAAGGCCTTCTGATATTGTATTAACAGATTTTCAGAACTCAAGAGTGTGTGTTAAGGGGGAGGCCACCCTTAACGTGCAATACAAGAGTTTTGAAGGTCCACTAGACTTGTTAGTAGTAGGGGGTGAAAGAACGAGTCTCATAGGACTCGATGGGTTTGAGGCCCTGGGGATACACGTCACAGGACTCAACAGCTTACAAACACTCGACCTACAGGAAGTCTGCAAGGAATTTGCAGATGTTTTCAGCCCCAGCTGGGCACATTCAAAGGACCACCTGTGTCCTTAAAGCTAGACCCCACTGTCACTCCCATTAGGATTAAAGCAAGAAGGGTCCCTTTTGCTTTAAAAAGTAAGATTGACACTGAACTAGACAAACTAATCCAACAGGGAATCCTAGAACCTGTTGATTCCAGCCCGTGGGAGACCCCCATTGTCACGCCTCTAAAGGCATATGGGGACATTCACATTTGTGCTGATTACAAATGCACACTCAATAAGGCATTGCAGCAACATGCCTATCCTGTTCCTGTGGTCAGTCACATTCTGGCCTCTTTCAAGGGGGGGCGTGTTTTTGCAAAGCTTGATCTAGCTCAAGCATATCAACAGCTGCCTGTTGATGATGATGCTGCCATAGCTCAGACCATTGTGACCCACAGGGGAGCCTTTAAAGTAAAAGGCTACAGTTTGGAGTAAATGTCGCTCCTGGGATTTTCCAAAGCGTAATGGAAAACACACTACGAGGTATACCAGGGGTCTGCCCCTACTTTGACGATGTCTTGATTGCAGGAGACTCCACACACATTCTAGCTGAAAGGCTTAGGGCTGTCCTGTTAAGATTCAGGAAATCATGCCTCAAGCTCAGAAAAGACAAATGCAAGATTGGGGTGCCTTCTACTGAATTTTTGGGATTCAAAATTGATGCTGCTGGGATTCATCCTGCTGAATCCAAACTAACTGCTATTTTAGAAGCACCCAGGCCAAAGTCTAAGGCCGAACTTCAGGCCTTCTAGGCCTCCTGAATTTCTACAATTCTTTTCTTCCACATAAAGCTAGTGTAGCTGAGCCTCTTCACAGGCTACTAGACAAACATGCTGTGTGGCTGTGGTCACAAGCACATGAGGATTGCTTTAAAGAAGTCAAGGCCTTGCTCACTTCTAACAGTGTTCTTGCACATTTCAACGAGTCCCTTCCAGTGTGCATCGCTTGTGATGCGTCCCCCTCCGGGGTTGGAGCTGTCCTGAGTCACCTCAGGTCTGATGGAACTCAGGTTCCTATTGCATACTACTCCAGAACACTGTCTTCTGCCGAGCGCAACTACGCTCAGATAGACAGGGAGGCTCGGGCTGTTGTTGCTGGAATTAAAAAATTCCACGATTTTCTATATGGCAGGCATTTCACGGTCTTCACTGACCATAAGCCTCTGCTGGGACTGTTTACCACACGTAAGCAGACTCCCCACATCATTTCCCCTAGAATGCTTAGGTGGTCTATTTTTTTGTCTGCATATGATTTTTCATTACTCCACAAGCCTGGGAAAGAAATGGCCATGCTGATGGCTTCAGTAGATTCGCCTCTGCCAGTAGTAGAAGCTGACCCGCGCAGCGGTCACAACTTTATCAATTCCAAGCTTGCCCGAGCTCCCTCTAGTGCCAGGGATGTTGCCGCTGAAACAGGTACAGATCACACACTTTCACGTGTCCGTTCCTGGGTTTTGTCTGGTTGGCCTGAGCACTGCCCTAGTCCTGAGTTTCAGAGTTTCTGGTCCAAAAGAAACGAACTGTCCCTTTCTCAGGGTTGTCTGCTTTGGGGAAACAGAGTTGTCATTCCAACCTCAATGAGGACTAGGGTCTTAGAATCCCTCCACGAGGGTCATCCTGGCATTGTTCGTATGAAGGCTCTTGCACGCAGCCACTTGTGGTGGCCTGCTTTAGATAAAGATATTGAGGATAAGGTACACGCATGCCACCTGTGCCAACGATCTCGCCCAGAGATGCCCCAAGCTCCTGTGCATAGATGGGAGGAAACACGTCCCCAAGGTCTAGCGGCTGCACATTGACTCACGCTGGGCCCTTGAAGGGCATTCTCTTGGTCCTTGTTGACAGCCATCAAAATGCTGAGGTTGTGCATTGTTCTCATCCACCACACTGCAAAGACTATTCAGGTTATGAGGGGGATTTTTTGCTGCACACGGGCTGCAGATGTCATTGGTCCGCAAACGGCCCTCAATACCTCCTCCCGAATTCCAAGCTTTCGTACAGGCAAACCTGATTCGTCATGCCACGTCTGCGCCTTTTCACCCGTCCACCAACGGTATGGCTGAACGCATGGTGCGCATCGCAAAGGACGCCTTGAAGAGACTCCCCTACGGGGACTGGCATCACAGGTTGGCTGACTTTCTCCTTTCTTATCGCACCACACCGTCCACTTCTACAGGGAGAAGTCCAGCTGAACTTCGTTGGGGGCGCCAACTTACTACTAGACTGGACCGGTTGCATCCGGACAGACTGCCTTCATCTACCTCACATCCTAGGGCACCTAGACAACTACTTGTGGGTGCCCCGGTTTGGGCTCGCAATTATGGGCCTGGTCATACATGGGTCCCCGCTTCTGTGTCCAGGATCACAGGTCCTCTCTCCTACGAGGTTGCCCTGGACAACGGTCGTATCCTGCGTCGGCACATCGACCAACTTCGCTCTAGGCGAGACTTTTCTGCTGAGACTCCTGGGTCTTTTCCAGGGGGGGAGGGGGACCCTTTGGAGCAAAGGGAAGGGCAAGAGCTACTGCCCATCTCCACTGAGGGAGCCACAAACGGCTCGTCCAAAGGTTCTGCAATTGCTCCGAAAAGAAAGTCATGGAGCTTACCCACACAACAGGCACTCACACCTACTCCAGCCAGGGAGTCACCCCGGGGGCATACTCACTTTCCACACACATCACACAGCACTCCAGCAACGGAGGAGCCCCGGGGGCATCCCAACAAATCATTCCCCGCAAAGAGAGCGGCACACAATTACCAGGTGGCATGACCTCTACCCAAATCTACAGGGGGTCAAACTACACAGAGCTAGTCGAGGAACCAAAGTCCCGACTACAACAACCCTAGCACAAACAGGGAAAACACTGAGTTTTGGGAAAAGTACAGAAACCCCACGAGCCAGACACAGAATGGGGGTCAGGGATGGACAGCCTCCTGGACGTCTTGGACGGACCTAGGAGGTTTCTACAGAGAAGCCCAGCAGGGCTATCACTTCAAGGGCCTGAGGGTCTACAGCTAGGTAGGTCACAAGGTCACAAAGTAACAGAAAGCCATGGCATGACTGAGCACGGTGGCAAGCAAGCAGGCAGGCATCGGGGCACAGTCCTGTGGAAGACACCAGGGCACAATAGAGAGAAAAGGCTCACGCCTCCCTCCAGTCAGGGGACTTATGCCAGTAATCCAGAGCTAAGAAGGTCACAGAGAGCAAAGAAATCTCCCAAGTACCTAGAAGACTACATAACATTGCTGGCAAAACAAAAGCCAGTAAACAGTGGGAACATTGGGGAGCAAAATGTCATATAAAATAAATGTTGTATGTTGGTAGTAGTTTTAGCCGGGGGAAAGGGGTGTTATGTCCCGAGCCTTTGCAAACGGCTCGGGCGTTTGCAGGCAGTCCCGGGCAGGTGCAAAGCTGCCCGGGACCAGACAGGCTGTCGCCAGCGCCGTGCGCATGCGCGGGTGCTGGCGCGGGAAAAGGAACCCATTTACCCGGGAGTTGCCTATATAAGAGGCGGCGAGGCGTTTGGGCGAGGCTGAAGCCATCTTCCTGTAAGCTGAACGCTGAATAAATGAAACTGAGAACTCCAGCTGCTTCTCGTGTCTGTTTTCCTGCCACGGACTCAACAGTATCCACATGCAAAACTGAAACTGAATGGAAGTAGACGGGTCCTTTCATTCCTACATCTTGTCACTGAGTAGGTGAGACAGTAATTCTACCCCTATTAGCAATAAAAGGCAAGTAAGCAATCAAGGCAGTATGACTGCCTCAAGAGGGAATAATAATAAAAAAAACAGCCTAGTAACAGCAATGTGCGAGATAAGCAAAATTACCTCACTGCTCATACGTAAGCCAGTGGTGGGTAAATTTATTCCTCCTAGACTTCAGGGTCCAGTAAAGTACACTTTCTTACCTCCCAGATCCTGTTTGTCAATCCAACCTGAGGAAAGCACCACAATGGCAATCTCAGCTGCCACCACACAACAGCAAACTCAAGATTTGTTGGGGCTTCTTAATCTGGCAACTTCCTTTGGTTTTTCTGTCACAGTACTGATCAGACACCCTCCCAC